>NW_024404443.1:258701-433959 GCF_905171775.1 Rana temporaria
GGTTTCTGTACATTCAAGAACTACTACCCCCATGGGAATAAATTTATTATTATTGTTATACAGGATTTATAAAGCACCAACAATTTGCACAGCACAGGATGAATCAGAGGGCCCTGCTCGTTAGCAACTACAATCTAGGAGGGAGGGTCAAATAATACAAAAAGTAGTAACTGTGGGAGATGAGCTGATGGAGAAAATAAATGTACAGTTGTTAGGTGTGGACAGGATAGGCTTCTCTGGAAAGGAGGGTTTTCAGGGATCATGTAAAAGCAAACAGAGTAGGAGATAGTCAGACAGATTGGGGTATGGAGTTCCATAGGATGGGAGAGACTCGGGAAAGTCCTGGAGGTGAGCCTGGGAGGAGGTGACAGGAGAGCTAGAGAGCAGGAGGTCTTGGGAGGAATGAAAAAAACGATTTGGTTGATATGGTGAGACTAGGTTAGTGATGTAGGTGTGGGCTGAGTTGTGGATGGCTTTGTCAGTTATTGTTTGTATTTAGAATTTATTTTGTTGGGTGAATGGAAGCCAATGGATGGATTGGCAGAAAGGGGTGGCAGACGATGGGCGGGGATTTCATAAGAGAGAAAGTAGGGTTGCCAGGCAGAGAAGTCATCCAGGAAGGTTGATACCAGTCCAGGGGGCCGATAGATAACAGTAATTCTTAGAGAAAAGGGAAAAGAAGCCAAATACAATGTGCCTCAAAAGAGTAGAGTGTCAGAGAAGGAGGTGGGTGAAGGTGCTGTGTGGGGCTAGAAGGATTCTCACGCTGCTTCCCTTCCATTCACTTGGTCTGGAGGAGTGAGTCCAGAGAAGGCCACCATGGGAGATCGAAGCAGGAGAAGCAGTGTCGGATTCATGAAGCCAGGTTTCGGTAATGGCAAGTAGGTTAAATGGATTTGTGATAAAGAGGTTGTGGGGGGAGGTGAGTTTATTACAGAGAGAGCGGACATTCCAGAGGGCACAGGAGAAGAGGAGGCTGGTTTTAAGAAGAAGAGGATTGAAAACCAAGTTCTGTGGATTGCAGATGCTGCAGAGGGTGTAGGGTGATTGGAGTGTTGGGCAGTTAAATGATAGAAGGCTGGGGGGCGTGGCTAACCACAGACCATGATGGCTGCTTGAGAGCCGAGCTCCTCAATAAAGGGACATGCAGCGGCACAGAACGGCTTCACAGGGGACATACACTCACCCTACCACCTCCACCTTCATCCACCTCCCGCAGCAAAACTGGCGATTTCCCTGTAAGCCCCCAATCCTACCCTGACACCACAATCAGCTAGCCCAGCTAAGGCTAGATTCAGGCTGGATGATCCTGGATGCAGTCCGGTGACAGGGCCAGAGGTTGACTCAGGGGAAGACACCAGGAAATTACCAGACAGAATTGAGAAATTCCCCACCACTAATCAGGCTGTCATGGACACTGTGCTGAAAGATATGCTGCTCTCATTACGAAGCACTATACAGGCCGACATGATGTCCTGCTTGCAGAAGTTTCACACAGACATACATGAGGTGGAGTCAAGGGTGGATCACATCAAATGTAAAATGGGGGAATTTGCATCCACTATAAATTACTTAGTGGATGCCCAGGAGAAGAATGAGGACGAGATGGAGGGTTTTAAGGTAAAAATGGCAGACATGGAGGACAGGAGCAGGAGGAACAACATGAAAATAAGAGGTATCCCTGAGTCCGTCCAACAGGGGATCTGAGGGCCTACGTCACTACCCTATTTACAGAACTCCTTCCTCATCTGACCGTGCTAGATGTCACGATAGACAGCATCCATTGCCTCCCCAAACCATCCTACATTCCCGATCAAATTCAGAGAGATGTGATTCTGAGATTACACTTTTACCACGCCAAAGAGCAGCTCATGGTGGCCATGCGTATCAAGGAACGCATCTCACCCCAATACCAGCACCTGCAATTCTATGCAGATCTGTCGCAGTATACATAGAAAAAAAAGGAGAAGCTTGGTCACCATCACCAAGGCACTCAGGAATCACCAGATATCTTACAGGTGGGGTACCCAATCAACATCACTATCACCAAAGACGGGACTACGCACGTTGTGACATCACTAGAAAAAGGCCTATCCTTGCTCAAGGAATGGCACATTGTCCCTGACTTGGACAATAACTCCAATCCACCGAAAAAAGCGCAACCTGTGGAGTCAGAATGGAGAATGGTCACTGCAAAAAACTCTAATGCCGCGTACACACGATAGGTTAAACCGATGAGAATGGTCTGATTTTCATCGGTCAAAACCGATCGTGTGTGGGCGCCATCGGTTATTTAACCATTGGTTAAAAAAAAGAAAACTTGCTTTAAATTTAACCGATGGATTCCTAACCGATAGGTCAAAACCAATCGTTAGTAGGCACGAACCATCGGTTAAAAATCCACGCATGCTCAGAATCAAGTCGACGCATGCTTGGAAGCATTGAACTTAATTTTTTCAGCACATCGTTGTGTTTTATGTCACCGCGTTTTGACACAATCGGTTATTTAACCGATGGTGTGTAGGCACGACGGACCATCAGTCCGTTCTCATCGGATGGACTGATCGTGTGTACGTGGCATAAGAAACATGCCTGAACCTGGTGGGCTTGTCTAGGAATTTCAAGTCCCGGGGGGAGGAGGGGAAGCCCTCTTAGTCACGAACTTGACCCCTTTAATTACATTTGAGAAGCAGCCAGCTGCATCCGAGTGAACAGTTAAATCATTTTGACCTGGGCAGTTAACCCTTGGGTCCCACATGTTCCCTTTTTCTCAGAAATCTGAACTTCAGTTGTGTTATACATTTTTTTGTGTTACGCTTTTTCTTATCATTTTTTCTCCCTATTCATCACAGTCCGCTCCAACTAACAAATGGCATCATCTTAAGTGTCGTATTCAGGACTTCTTACACGATCAATTCCCATGCTGGAAGAGACACAGTGCTGACTTCAAGATCCTACACCAAACCACAGCAGAGTTGCCAACTTTCAGTAAATTTATGAACAGTTTGTAAAATCTGTACTTTTTGCATCTGTTCTTGAATGTCCATTACGGACATATAGGCTGCACATCCGTAACTGACATTCATGAACAGATGCAACAATTATGGATTTTACTAACTGTTTGTAAATGTACTGAATGTATGCAACCCTGAACCACAGCCAGTCTACCCTCACGTCCATCTACGGTGTATCATCAGAACGTGAGTACCTCAGCCACAGCTTCTACACACTCTTTTCACTACAAAAGACATTCTCTCTTTGACCACTGGGGGGGGAACACTCAGCACAAGACTCAGCTCTCCTCTTGAAGGATCTACACATCATAGCATCTTCAAACCATCCACATGGGGGTGACTTTTCTTTCTATTAATTCAAAAGGCCTCAATCACCCAGTTAAGCGCAAATCACTGTGGTCTGAAGCCTTGCAATTCAAGAGTGACATCCTGTGTGCACAGGAAACACACTTCTGCGCTACTGCACAGCTCAAACGCTCGCACAAGAGCTACCCATATGTTTTTACCGCAAATGCTGAGTCAAAGAAAAAGGGGGTCCTCACGGCAATCAGAGACACGGTCTCATTTCAGCTCCACAAAGAAATGAAAGACCCTAGTGGCAGGAATCTCATCTTAATCTGTGATATAAACTCTACCACATATACAATTGCAAACGTATATACCCCTAACTCCCATCTAATGAAATTCCTTAATAAGCAGTTAAAGAAGATAGACCTGCTCAGAAGAGGGGCCCTGGTGATCTGCAGAGATTTTAACCTTGCTCCAGATAAAACCATAGACTCAACCTCTACATCTACTCGCAAAGGCCCTTCTCTTCTTAGCACACTGCATCAACACCGTTCTTACTCCTGCATAGATCTCTTTCTAGTGGACCAAAGCCTCCTATCCCATACCACCAATACGACTATAAATACTATTACGTGGTCAGACCATGCATCTGTGACTCTCACTATAGAAGACTCCCTCTCATCTGGGGCAAACCCACCCCTCCTGCAGAGAGAGCATACCAGGAAAATTCTAGAAACTCAGCTGAATGCTTAATTTGCTGACAATGTAGATTCTGTGGAAAATTACTCTACCATGTGGAACACCCACAAAGCGTTCATGCGAGGCGTTTTTATAAAGCTAAGAGGAAAGACACATAAAAGAACTTACTGACAGCATCTGTGATCTGGAAACCCAGAACAAACAGGATCCCTTGCCCTCTATATCCCATAAACTCTCACAAATTAGACATGATCTCAGACTCTGTCTTCTGGGGGACGTTGAGAAGTCTACTAGACGACTAAAAATGACTTATTATGCCAATGGCAATAAAGCCGGGAAAATTCTCGCCTACCGCCTGTGTGGCTGCAGGTACAAAGCTAGAATCCCTTACATAGTCCACCCTATCACTAATGATAAACATTATCATCCTAAAAACATTGGGCTAGATTCAGCAAGGATTTACGCCGGCGTATCTATAGATACGCCACGTAAATTAAAAACTGCGCTGGCGTATCTTCTTTCTGTATTCAAGATACGCTGAAATTAGCCTAAGATCCTACTGGCGTAAGTCTCTTACACCCTCGTATCTTAGGGTGCATATTTACGCTGGCCGCTAGGTGGCGCTTCCGTCGTTTTCGGTGTAGAATATGCAAATGACCTAGATACGCCGATTCACAAACGTACGTGCGCCCGACGTAATTTTTTACGTAGTTTGCGTAAGGCTTTTCGGGCGTAACGTTGCTCCTGCTTCTATGAGGCGTACGCAATGTTAAGTATGGACGTCGTTCCCGCGTCGAATTTTGATTTTTTTTTACGTCATTCGCGTAATCGTTCGCGAATAGGGCTGGACGTAATTTCCGTTCACGTCGAAACCAATACGTCCGTGCGGCGTACTTCAATCACGTGGGGTCACCACACATTTACATAAAACACGCCCCCCTCATCCTCATTTGAATTAGGCGCGCTTACACCGGGCCCATTTACGCTACGCCGCCGTAACTTAGGAAGCAAGTGCTTTGTGAATACAGCACTTGTCTCACTTACGATACGCTACGCCGCCGTAACAATGCACGATTCTACCTGAATCTAGCCCATTGTGGATGCTTTCAGTAACTACGATGGAACCCTCTACAACTTAGAGAAAGATCCTCTTACTCACCAACCCGAATCGGAGCTGATAGCTGGCTTCCTAGCCAAATTGTCCCTTCCTCAACTAACAACATGCCAACTTCAAATGATAGAAGGCCCAGGGTTCGGGGATATGTCACCAGAGGTTAGGAGAAGCAGACGGGTGAGGGAGGTGATGTGGGAGTGTGATTTATATGAAGGGACATGCAAAGCGTCCTGGAGGATTTATCAGCATGTGGGTGTAGAAGTATCAGGAGTTGGTGAGTGCAGTAATAGGGAGAGGACAGAAAGGAGGGTGATATATATAAGCTGTGGGGTGGAGAAGAGGGGTGAAGGAAAGAGGACACAACTGGTAGGGAGCGCATGTTACAGAGTGGAAGGAGAGCTGAATAGAGAGACGGGTCACCTGCAATCTGTTTGGTACTTCTCAGTGCAGTTTGCTATGTATGTTCACTTTGTGCAATCACTGGAGTGCAGAGCTTTATTGTACATATCACTTGTATAAAGAATCACTTAGAGAAATAATCTCTAAAGGAAAGAACCCCAGCAACGTGCTGACCCCATAAGGGTGGTCCACTGGTATACTGTCAAAGGTGGGGGTGTTTTTTTGTTAATTGATGAATCATGAGATAATATAAGGATGGCTGACAATCAGAGCAAACCTTTCACATCTAAAGTCAGACCAGCAAGAGGGCAGAGCTGTAAAGATAAGGTCAGCACATAAAACTTTGGTAAGACACTACAGAGAAACACAAACATCATAATGATGGAGACGGGGAACAGATGGTGAAAGTGACACCAAAAGACACACAGACACAGTGACAGCAAACAGTTTCCAGCTGTTCAGTTATGGGTGGATGTGACTCAGATGGGACATACCTGTGGAGGGACAGAGAAGAAATCTTCAGATGAGGCAGAACTTGAAGTGCAAATTACTTTTATAAAGAATCATTTTGAGAGAAAAAAAAAAAAAGGTGAGAACCTCGGCAACGTGACCTAATCACAGCCAGGGAGACATTTCCCGATCTTTGCAGCTGAGCATCGGGACAATGTCTCCCTGACTGTGATAAGCGCAGCGTCGTGCAGACTTCCTGGCGGGCTCTGCACGTGTACTATGCGAACACGCTGGAGCTCATCCTTACTCAGCATGACTTACATAATGAAGGAGATGAGGGGGAGGGGAGGAAGTCACTTAAGGTGACCATAGATACATGGAAATTCAGCTGGTTCAGCAGGGATCGGTCACATTTCCATCCATGTGTGGTCACTACTGGATAAAAGTCACTCGATCAGCGGCTGTAGCCAATAGCTTCATCACTGATCTGTGTATTCTGAGCGCGGAGGAGCGCCCCCATTGTCAGAATACAATAGTGCAGCGGGGAGGATTCCCCCATCCCCCTCCAATGTGTGAATGAGGGAATCGGTTCAGTTGTTTCACTCATCGCACTGGATGAACGATAAAACTGAACCATGTATGGCCAGCTCTGGAAGCAAGATATATTAATCATCAACTCATCCTCCTGAAGGGGTTAATCTAGGTTTCCACACTATATATGTGTGTATCATCATCTGCTGGAGATAAAAGACGTCACAGTGACTATGGAGGAAGAGGACGGACATGACGGGGTTACTGGGTGTAAATAGAAAATAAGATCTTATTACCTCCTCTGCTGCCTCTTCCAGCAACGTCTCCTCTCTACTTCCTCCCGACTCACCTCTCACCCGGAACTTCCTGTCTGTACCTGACATCACTTCCTGTCTGTATTCCATAGAGAATTACTGTCTGGGTAAAAGTGAGATCACCACCTTGTGCTGTGTGTGTATGTACTGTATATTCTTATGCCGCGTACACACCATCACTTTCTGCGATGAAAAAAACCGACGTTTTGAAAAACGTCAATTTAATTGACTGTGTGCGGGCAAAAACGTCATTTTATGTCTTCTGAAAAACGACCAAAAAAAATTGAAGCATGCTGAACACATCCTTGTGCTGTGTGTGTAAGTACTGTATATCCTTATAGATGGGTCATCTCCACTCCCACCAAGGGGGAGAGAAATATATTACTGCTCGGGGGGGGGGGAGGGGGAGACATTTTGGCCCCTTTGATTTTGCAGTAAAATTGATGTGAGATTTAGTCATGTAGAACATCTGTTATATGGGTACAAAGAACCCCAGCTGAGAGTAAAGGGTGGAAATGGCTCCTGATCCCCAGATTTGGGCAATTGTGTCACCAATATAAATAGAAAAAAACCTGCGCTATGTGTAACAACTAGAGTTTAGCGGACACCTGGATGTCCGGGTTCGGACCCGAACCTGGACTTTGAAAAAAAAGTTTGGGTTCGGGACCGAACCCGAACCCCATTGAAGTCAATGGGGACCCGGACTTTTGACTACAAAAATGTCTCTAAAAAACTAAGGGAAAGGGCTGGAGGGCTGCAAATGGCGGGAAGAGCATGGCAAGTACTCTGAAAATAAATGTGGATAGGGCAATAACTCAAAATAACATAAAAAAAATAAAATCATTTTGACCTAGGAGGACGAGGTCCATATGTATTAGGAGGTTGAGGTGGATGTGGCGGTGTAGGTGGAAGCAGCGGTGGAGGAGGAGGTAGCCAACACAGCAGGTTTTGGTTTTTAATATATGTATTTTTTAAATTAGGGTAAACCCCAAAAGAGTGAGAAAGATCTAGGGTTGCTACCTCATCCCTTTAAACCAGAACACAGAGTAATTACACAGGTTCTGGGGCTAATTTACTGTCGATAAGGCACCAAGTGAGTTTAATTAGCAGCACCTTAATCAGCCAGAGAACCTGTGTAATTAATATGTTTTTGCTTTGAAAGGGATGAGATGGCAACCCTAGAAAGCTCAGAAAAAAAACAATGGCTGGGTAAGGGCGGCCCGGTGTCTATTCTGTACATGGTACGGACAAGTCCTCTGGGATACATGCCTGGTTCATTTTAATGAACGTGAGCTTGTCCACATTGGCTCTGGACAGGCGGCTGCACTTGTCTGTGATAACGCCCCCTGCCGTGCTAAATACACGTTCAGACAATACACTGGCCGCAGGGCGTAAAGGGCAAGCTCAGGCCATGTGCCCAATTTGGAGACCCAGAAGTTTAAGGGGGCATAGCCGTCATTCAGTACGTGTAGGCGTGTGCACACATACTGCTCTACCATGTTGCTGAAATGCTGCCTCCTGCTAAAACGTTCCATATCAGCTGGTGGTGCTGTTTGTTGTGGCGTGCTGACAAAGCTTTTCCACATTTTGGCCATACTAACCCTGCCTTCTGAGGTGCTGGCAGTGCCCCTGCTGCGTTGGCGACCTCTTCCTCCTCCTCTGCCTTCTGCTTCCACTGTGCCCCCGCTGCCAGGTGGGAATTGCACCAGCAGCGCGTCTACCAGCGTGCGCTTGTACTCGCGCATCTTGCGTTCACGCTCCAGTGAGGGGATTAAGGACGGTACATTGTCCTTGTAACGGGGATCCAGCAGCGTGGCCACCCAGTAATCAGCACCAGTTATAATGTGCGAAACACGCCGGTCGTTGCGGAGACACTGCAGCATGTAATTGCTCATGTGTGCCAGGCTGCCCAGAGGCAACGAACAGCTGTCCTCTGTGGGAGGTGTATCATTTGTGTCCTCTGTATCCCCCCAGTCACGCACCAGTAATGGCCATGAGCTGGTCTGGATGCCCTCCTGCTGTGAACATGGTTCCTCCTCCATGTCTTCCTCCTCCTCCACCGCGTCATCCTCCAGAACTGTGCCCTTGCTGGACAATTGTGTACCTGGCCTTTGTTGGTGCAGGAACCCACTCTCGGAGCCACTTGTGAATGACTGCCCTGAAAGCCTTGGAAATGATCCCGATTCCTCCTCCTGTGCCACATCCTCTTCCATCATCGCCCAAAGCGTTTTTTCAAGGAGGCATAGAACTGGGATAGTCACGCTGAGAGCGGCGTCATCTGCACTGGCCATTTTGGTGGAGTACTCAAAACAGCGCAACAAGGCACACAGGTCTCGCATGGAGGCCCAGTTATTGGTGGTGAAGTGGTTCTGTTCTGCAGAGCGACTCACGCGTGCGTGCTGCAGCTGGAACTCCACTATCGCCTGCTGCTGCTCGCACAGTCTGGCCAGCATGTGCAAGGTGGAGTTCCACCTTGTGGGCACGTCACATATGAGGCGGTGAGCGGGAAGGCTGAAGTTACGCTGCAGCGCTGCCAGGCGAGCAGCAGCAGGGTGAGAACACCGAAAGTGCACACAGACGGACCGCACTTTCTGCAGAAGCTGTGGCATATCGGGGTAAGTTTTCAGGAACCTCTGCACCACCAAATTCAGCACATGTGCCAGGCAAGGGATGTGCGTCAAACCGGCTAGGCCCAGAGCTGCTACGAGATTTTGCCCGTTATCGCACACCACCAGGCCAGGCTTTAGGCTCACTGATGCCAACCACTCATCGGTCTGTTGTTCCATGTCCCTCCACAACTCCTGCGTGGACAGGAACATTTTAAAACTGCCTGCTGTCGTTTACCCATGGCTGTGCTGAAGTTGGTGGTGAATGTGTTACGCTGACCAGATGAGGAGGCGGTAGAGGATGAGAAAGCGGAGTAAGAAGAGTTAGCAACAGGAGGCAAACTGAAGCGCCCTGCAATCCTCGGTGGTGGAAGGACATGCACGAAACTGCTATCCGCCTCAGGCCCAGCCGCCACTGCATTTACCCAGTGCGCTGTTAGGGAAATATAACGTCCCTGGCCGTGCTTACTGGTCCACGTATCCGTAGTTAGGTGGACCTTGCCACAGATGGCGTTGCGCAGTGCACACCTGATTTTGTCCCCCACTTGGTTGTGCAGGGAAGGGATGGCTCGCCTGGAAAAGTAGTGGCGGCTGGGCACGACGTACTGTGGGACAGCCAATGCCATCAGGCTTTTAAAACTCTGCGTCTCCACCAGGCGGAATGACAACATTTCAAAGGCCAGGAATTTTGAAATGCTGGCATTCAGGGCCAGGGATCGCGGGTGGGTAGAGGGGTACTTCCTCTTACGCTCCAGTGTTTGGGAGATGGAGAGCTGAATGCTTCCATGGGACATTGTGGAGATATTTGATGACCCAGGTGGTAGTGTTGCTTGCCGGTCCTCTAATTGCGGGGTGGCAGGTGGCACTGTCACTACAGAGGTGGATGAAGAGGCAGAGACTGAAGCAGAAGGAGCCAGAGACCTTTCTTGGTTTTTGAGGTGTCTACTTCACTGCAGCTTGTGCCTTGCACTTAGATGCCTGGTCATGCAGGTTGTGCTCAGGTTGAAAAAGTTTCTACCTCGCTTCAGGCTCTGATTGCACAGCATGCAAACCACTCGTGTCTTGTCATCAGCACATTGTGTGAAGAACTGTCACGCGCGGGAACTTCTTAGACCTGGCTTTGGTGTACTCGGTCCCTTGCTGCGTTGGGCAGTAGCAGGCGTACTGTCTAGGGGACGGACGCTCCGCTTTGTCACCCTACTCCCTCTTCTGCTGTGCTGGTGGCTCTGTGCAACCACCGCCTCTTCCTCCGAACTACACAGGTCACCTGCATGACGTTGATTCCATGTGGGGTCATCTTCCACCCAGTCTTCACCACTGCCCTCCTTGTCGATCTGCACTATTGCAAAAGCAGCAGCAGTTGGCAACTGTGTTTCATCATCATCTGAGACGTGCTGTGATGGTCCCCCCATGTACTCATCTTGAAACATAAGTGGTTGGGCATCGGCGAACTCAATCTCTTCCACTTCTGGGGCTGGGCTAGGTGGATGGCTTTGGGAAAACATGCTAACAGACTCATCAAAAAGCAGAAGAGACTGCTGCATGATTTGGGGCTCAGACTGCTTGGCTGATTTGCAAGGGGGTGAGGTGAAAGACTGATGGACATCGGCTGCAGGTGCCAACTCTGATCTTTCAGCACAAGACTGGTTGGAAAACAATGTGAAGGAACTGGAGGCACTGTCAGCAACCCAATCTACTACCGCCTGTTCTGCTCCTGGCCTCAACATTCGTAGAGCCGGATTAGGCCCAACCAAATACCACTGCAGGCTCTGTCGCCTACTCGAACCTGAGGAAGGTGTTTCACTTGTGCTTGTAGCTGGCACAGATCGACCACGTCCTCTCCCTGTAACAGGAGCTCCACCAGCAGCACCACGACCGCGGCCACGTCCCTTATTTGACGTTCTTATATTTCTCAAATGTAGGGTCTTGCCCTAAATGGGTGTTTTTTGAATAGCACAATAGGAGAACAGTATCTAAAGGGTGTATCTCACACGTACAGATATGCAGGAAACACACCAAAAAATATATAATATTTGCCCTAAATAATTATTTTTTAATGGCACAATAGAAAAACAGTGTGTATCTCACATGTACAGATATGCAGGAAACGCACCAACAAAAAATTATTTGCCCTAAATGGGTGTTTTTTTAATAGCACAATAGAAGAACAGTAGCTAAAGGGTCCATCTCACACGTACAGATATGGAGGAAACACTGCAAACACTGGAGGAAACACTGCAAAATATATATTTTTGCCCTAAATGGGTGTTTTTTGAATAGCACAATAGAAGAACAGTATCTAAAGGGTCTATCTCACACATACAGATATGGAGGAAACACTGCAAATACTGGAGAAAACACTGCAAAATATATTTTTTTGCCCTAAATGGGTGTTTTTTGAATAGAACAATAGAAGAACACTAGCTAAAGTGTTTATCTCACACGTACAGATATGCAGGAAACACTGCAAACACTGGAGGAAACACTGCAAAATATATTTTTTTGCCCTAAATGGGTGTTTTTTGAATAGAACAACACTAGCTAAACTGTTTATCTCACACGTACAGATATGGAGGAAACACTGCAAAAAAATGTTGTTGCCCTAAATGGATGTTTTTTAAATAGCACAATAGAAGAAAAGTATATAAAGGGTGTATCTCACAGGAACATATGCAGTGCTGGTGTAATTTAATTTCTGAAGCAGGACAGTCTGACTCCTATCTAATTCTCTCCCTCGGAGCAGCAGCAGCAGCCTTTCCCTACACTATCTAAAGCAGAGTGACGTGCTGTGCTATGTGCCTCTAGCTTATATAGAGGCTGGGTCACATGCTGCACTGGCCAATCACAGCTATGCCATTAGTAGGCATGGCTGTGATGGCTTCTAAGTCTCACAAGTAAAACAAATGGTGATTGGCTGCCCTGCAGCGCGACATTACATTGCCGAACACCGAACTTACAGCAAATTGTTCGGGTTCGGGTACCAAAAACCCAAAAGTTCGGGTTCGCTCAACCCTAGTTATAAACACTGGGTTAGATTCAGAGAGCCATTACACCGGCGTATCCATAGATACGCAGCGTAATTGCTAAGCTGCGCCGGCGTATCTACTTTCTGTATTCAGAAAGCTAGATACGCCAACATTAGCCTAAGATACGACTGGCATAAGTCTCTTACGCCGTGGTATCTTAGGGTGCATTCTCACGCTGGCCGCTAGGTGGCGCTCCCGTAGTTTTCAGCGTAGAGTATGGAAATTACCTACTTACGCCGATTCACAAACATACATGCGCCCGGCGGTAGTTTTTTACGTCGTTTGCGTAAGTCGTTTTCGTTGTAACGTTGCTCCTGCCATTAGGAGGCGCAGCCAATGATAAGTATGGACGTCGTTCCCGCTTCGAAATTTGAATTATTTACGTTGTTTGCGTAAGTCGTTCGCGAATAGGGCTGGACGTAATTTACGTTCACGTCTGTGACTAGTAATTTACTTCAACACCAGTTTCCTTACATTTGGGCGGACACTAGTATCCCGTATTTAGGCATCCACCTCACCAGGACTACTAAATCATTATACAAATACAATTACATCACCCTTAGGAACAAGTTACAGATCGATCTTCACAAACTGAGAAAACACAAATTTTCTTGGTGGGGCAGACTATCTGCTTTCAAAATGATTCATCTTCCACAAGTTCTATACTTTTTCGTAAATTTACCCATTCCTATTCCCACTATTTTTTTTAATCCATGCAATCACTTTTGTCCAGATTTGTCTGGAATGGGAAAAAATCCAGGTGTACTCATAACAAATTAATTAAACATAGACTCTACGGGGGAGTAGGCTACATAGATTTCCAGGATTATTATTATGCCTCCATTTTGACACAAATTAAGGAATGGTTTAACTCAATCCAGTTACTGCAAATACGTTCCAGCCAATCTATGGTTTTTTGGGGCCATATTGGAAGTTAAAATCCCAACGCATTTGCCTCCCACAATGGTCATTTCCATTAAAACGTGGCTTAAATTTTTTGCACCCACTAAACTCATAGGGCCAGATTCAGAGAGAGAGTACGCTGGCGTATCTACTGATACGCCGGGGTACTTTCAAATTACCCGCGTCGTATCTTTAGTCAAACCAAGATACGACGGCATCTGGGTTCGATCCGACAGGCGTACGGCTTTGTACGCCTTCGGATCGTAGATGCAATACTTCGGCGTCCGCTGGGTGGAGTTTGCGTCGTGTATGCAAATGAGCTTTTTCCGACGATCCACAAACGTACGCGCGGCCGTTGCATTCTCTTATGTCGTCTCTAGTCGGCTTTTTGCGGCGTATAGATAGACTTGCCATGTTAAGTATGGCCGTAGTTCCCGCGTCGAAATTTAAATTTTTTTTTTTGGCGTAAATCGTCCGTGAATAGGGATGGACGTAAGTCACGTCTAAGTTAAAAAAATGACGTTGTTGCGACGTCATTTCGCGCAAAGCACGGCGGGAAATTTCAAAATGGAGCATGCGCAGTTCAATCGCCGCGGGGACGCGCTTCATTTAAATGAATCACGCCCCCCTAATCGGCAATTTGAATTCCGCCGCCAGAAATACACTACGCCGCCGTAACTTTCGGCGCGCAATCTTTCAGGATTCGAACCAAAGCCGGAAAAGTTACGGCAGCGTAGCGTATCTCTGATACGCTGCGCCGATCTATTTCTACGTGAAACTGGCCCACAGATCCTAACGTCAGTGTTAAGATCCCTTTCCAAGCGTTGCACCTTATCATTGAACATGTTCCGATTGGTTCTTGGAGCGGAAGGGGCATCACTTATATACACGAGTTATACTCGAACGGTAGGCTTAAATCCTTCCAATCTGTACAGTCCGAAGTTGACCTACCTCACACCAGCTACTTCCAATATGCACAGATAGTACATTATTTACAAAAATTGGGCAATTTATGTCAGTACATTCACTCATTGGCTTGGGCCTTCTTGACCTCTCCAGTGCAACAGAAAAAAGGCATTTCCTTATTTTATAATCTGTTACAACAAAAGCGTATTTTCACTAAATCTTCTTCCCATCTACTTTGGGAAAGAGACCTACAGTGTTCTTTTACAGATGACCAATGGCACATGGCTTGTAAAGCCAATCAATCTGCTTCTAACTGCACCTCCCTATGGGAATTATCAACCAAAATTACCCTGCATTGGTATCTTACACCAGTGGTAATGTCCAAATTCGATTGCCAAACCCCTATCACATGTTGGAGGCTATGCCACGCCAAAGGAGACATATTGAATATATTGTGGAGTTGCCTCAAACTCACCACCTATTGGGCAAAAATGTTCACTATAATTTCTGATTTGACGCAGGTAACACCTGATCCAGCCTTAGCACTCCTATCTCTGGGGATTGACAAATTCCCAGCCAATCTATGGAGAACTATAACTCACTTCCTCTTGGCGGCTAGACTATCGATCACGGTAAAGACTCTAATCCGCCATCTCCCAATGATGCTATTGACCTGACCAACCTTCATAACGCGTATGAGAAAATTTTAGCATCATCCCTAGGTTCTCTACATACATATACGATCCACTGGGCTCCATGGAATCTCTGGTATGATAACTTGGCATGATTTACTTCACTTTATTTATTTCACTTATTTGTTTATAGAATAGTTACTACTCATTGAAGGGGAGGACACCTCCCGGACACTACGAGTCCCCTCGGGGGTGTTCAGGAGGATTGAGTCCTCCAATTTACTGTTGTTGTTGCAATTTTTTATTGACTCTACAATTGTCTAGGAGTTTTTCTATCATATATGTGCGAATGTTTGCTGTGTTCATTTTATCTACCTGGCACTTTATCTATGTACTCGCAAATGTATACTATTTCACCTCATGTATAATGTACCACACTGTCTTATTATCTACTACTGTATAACTTTAAAATGATCAATAAAAATCTATTGAATTAAAAAAAAAAAAAAAAAAAAAAGATCAGCCATGGAGTATATCTGAGGTGTATATCAGGGTGTGCTTCTTCCCCACATGAGAGCTGTGATGTCCAGCAACATTCATATACAAGACATTTCCCACACTCACTAATACACCTCGAGGGTTGTGTGGGATGCCTGATGTACAGGAAGACAGGACTTCAGTGAGGAACAATTCCCTCACTCAGGACAGGAATACGGCTTCTCCCCCGTGTGAGATATTTGATGTCTATAAAGATGGGACTTCCGTGAGAAACATTTCCCGCACTCAGGACAGGAATGCGGCTTTTCCCCCGTGTGAGATCTCTGATGTGTGTAAAGATTGGACTTCTTTGAGAAACATTTCCCGCACTCAGGACAGGAATGCGGCTTCTCCCCCGTGTGAGATCTCTCATGTGTGTAAAGAGTGGACCTATCTGAAAAACATTTCTCACACTCAGGACAGGAATACGGCTTCTCCCCTGTGTGAGATCTCTGATGTGTGGAAAGACTAACCTTCTGTGAAAAACATTTCCCGCACTCAGGACAGGAATACGGCTTCTGCCCCGTGTGAGATCTCTCATGTGTGTAAAGATGGGACTTTTCTGAAAAACATTTCCCGCACTCAGGACAGGAATGTGGCTTCTCCCCCGTGTGAGATCTCTGATGTGTGGAAAGACTAGCCTTCAATGAAAAACATTTACCACACTCAGGACAGAAATATGGCTTTTCCCCTGTGTGAGATCTCTGATGTATGGAAAGATAGGACTTCTGTGAAAAACATTTCCCACATTCAGGACAGGAATACGGCTTCTCCCCCGTGTGAGATCTCTGATGCGTGGAAAGATAGGACTTCTGTGAAAAACATTTCCCGCACTCAAGACAGGAATATGGATTCTGCCCTGTGTGAGATCTCTGATGTCTGTAAAGATGGGACTTCCTTGAGAAACATTTCCCGCACTCAGGACAGGAATGTGGCTTCTCCCCTGTGTGAGATCTCTGATGTCTGCAAAGATGGGACTTCCTTGAGAAACATTTCCCGCACTCAGGACAGGAATGCGGCTTCTCCCCTATGTGAGACATTTTATGAATTTTAAGATTGGATTTAGAAGGAAAACACTTCCCGCACTCGGTACAGGAAAAGCCCTTCTCTGTTGGAAGGACGGCACTGTCCCGCACAGTCTGAGGTTCCTCAGGATATGAGGAATACGATGGTCCGGCACCGTCCCGCACAGTCTGAAGTTCCTCAGGATAAGAGGAATACGATGGTCCGGCACCGTCCCGCACAGTCTGAGGTTCCTCAGGATAAGAGGAATACGATGGTCCGGCACCGTCCCGCACAGTCTGAGGTTCCTCAGGATAAGAGGAATACGATGGTCCGGCACCGTCCCGCACAGTCTGAGGTTCCTCAGGATAAGAGGAATACGATGGTCCGGCACCGTCCCGCACAGTCTGAGGTTCCTCAGGATAAGAGGAATACGATGGTCCATCTACACTGTGTGGCGCCGGATGGACATTTGAGGTAGTCGGGTTTTTTCCTGGACTATATTGTGTGATGTCCTCATCTTCTACTTTACAGTCTGGAGACAAAGTGAGACAATCCTCTGAGGTTTTCCTCATCTCCCGTCCATCTACTAAAATAGAAATACAAAGATTATTACTAGACATGAGCTGATTGGTTCCCCTAAACCAGGACTCCGCCCACATCAGGCAGCTTTGTCTCTGAGGATCTTACAATTCCCCCTCAAGGTAACTAGTAAATGGGTCCTCTTATCTCCTACCAGTTAATTTCTTTATTCATGGATCTTAGTCAGAGAGTGAGGAAACAACGAGAACTGTCTTTTATAGGAGTGACAGTGATGAGGGGATTATAGGACGAGTGTCCCCACCCCTTCTATCACTCATTGTCATCTTCCCAACACAAGAAGTCCTGCACTTCCTTATTTAGTCCATGATTTAGTCATCAAAATCCCTGCGGAATACAACCGTGGTGACGTGTACTTCCACGCATGCGTCGAATCATTACGACGCATGCGAGGGAGGGGAGCGGACGGATTGATCCGGTGAGTCTGTACAGACGACCGGATCATTCCGCTGGACACGATTCAAGCGGATAGATTTCTTAGCATGCTAAGAAATTTCTATCCGCTTGAAATCGATCGGCCGGACAAATCTGAGCCCCACCAGAGGTCAGAGAGTGAGGATGGGGGGAGAAAAACCAAGATGTAGACTGGACTGATCCTGAAGACCTCCATCATTGGGTTATTGACTCCTTCCCCATTATGACTTTCTGTTTAAGGTTCCAAAATTTTAGAATGTGATCACATTATTATCACCATGTAAAAGTCTGTGCTCCAATCAAATCATCAGATATAAGGCCTCGTACACACGACTGGATCTATCCGCTGGGATTGATCCAAGGATCAGTTCCAGCGGACAAATCCGGTCGTCTGTACGGTCTAGCGGATATTTATCCGCGGAGATTTGTCCGGCCGATCGATTTTAAGCGGATAGAAATTTCTTAGCATGCTAAGAAATCTATCCGCTTGAATCGTGTCCAGCGGAATGATCCGGTCGTCTGTACAGACTCACCGGATCAATCCGTCAGCTCCCCTCCCTCGCATGCGTCGTAATGATTCGACGCATGCGTGGAAGTACACATCACCACGGTTGTATTCCGCAGGGATTTTGATCCGATGGTGAGTACAGCCATCAGATCCAAATCCGCCAGAGGATTTATCCGCTGGAAACGGTCCGGCGGACCGTTTCCAGCGGATATCCTCTGGTGTGTACGGGGCCTAAAGGGCCAGATTCACGTAGAAGAGCGTCGGCGTAATTTATCGTAGATACGTTACACCGCCGCAATTTTTCATCGCAAGTGCCTGATTCACCAAGCACTTGCGATGAAAACCTACGCCGGCGGCCTCCGGCGCAAGGCGGGCCAACTCAAATGGGCGTGTGCCATTTAAATTAGGCGCGCTCCCGCGCCGGACCTACCGCACATGCTCCGTTTTCGAACTCCCGTCGTGCTTTGCGCGCCGTGACGTCATTTTTTCGAACGGCGACGCACGTAGCGTAATTCCGTATTCCCAGGCGGCTTACGCAAACGACGTTCATTTTTAAATTTCGACGCGGGAACGACGGCCATACTTTAGACAGCAATACGTTTGCTGACTAAAGTTAGGGCACCAAAAAAAACGACTAACTTTGCGACGGGAAACTAGACTAGCGGCGACGTAGCAAACGCGAAAAGCCGTTGTGGATCGCTGTAACTCCTAATTTGCATACCAAACGCTGGTTTACGATGCAAACTCCCCCCAGCGGCGGCCGCGGTATTGCATCTTAAGATCCGACAGTGTAAAACAATTACACCTGTCGGATCTTATGGCTATCTATGCGTAACTGATTCTATGAATCAGTCGCATAGATAGAACAACAGATACGACAGCGTATCAGGAGATACGCCGTCGTATCTGCTCTGTGAATCTGGCCCAAAATGTCCAGCTGGTAGAAAATGGGTGTAACAAAAGAGAATACATATTATGTGTATATATAGCAGTGGGTGGAGGGGGGAGAGCAGAAGTCAGGACTATGTAATGTACAACATATTGTATAAGATACAACAGATAGGACTATATAGTATCAGAATGATGTAATGTACACTATAGAGTATATAGTGCAGGGGTCAGGAGTATATCATTTTTTAAATGTATTTTTTTGAAAAGCCCATGGCGTGTGAAACACAGCCAAAAACTCCACCCGGTGTCAAAAAAAGTGCACACACATAAAGAGTGACACAAACGTGCAACGGGTGTTTACACTGTCCTCCACTAGAAAGGACCTTACCCTGATCCCCCGGGGCGTTAGGCTCCAGACGGGGACTGGGGTACTTCACTTCACCGAAGCAGAAGGCCATGTCCACCCACTCCCAAGACGTTCAGGGCAGGCCCGAGGACCCACACCCTACTAATCACACTGTGACAAACGTGTAAGGTCCTGTACACACGATCAGTCCAAACTGATGAAAACGGACTGAAGGTCCGTTTCATCGGTTAACCGATGAAGCTGACTGATGGTCTGATGTGACTACACACCATCAGTTAAAAAAATGATCGAGTCCAACACAGTGACGTAAAACACAACGACATGCTGAAAAAAAATCGAAGTTCAATGCTTCCAAGCATGCGTCGACTTGATTCTGAGCATGCGCGGGTTTTTAACCAATGCTTTTGCATACTAACCATCGTTTTGACCTATCGTTTATCAGTCCATCAGTTCAATTTTAAAACAAGTTCTATTTTTTTTTGACCGAAGGATAACTGACTGATGTTGCCTACACACCATCAATTTGGACCGATGAAACGGACCTTCAGTCCGTTTTCATCAGTTTGGACTGATCGTGTGTACGAGGCCTTAGACAACCAACAAAAGAATACAATAAAGTGACGCACACAGGGGTTAAATAAAAAAAAAGTGGGGGAGAAGGAAGATGAGGGAGAGTGAAAATGACTATCGTGCAATACGATGGCCGGCCCTCTGGCCAGGTTTTAATAATTCCTCTGGTCCCAGCCCTAGAGACAGGTGTGAAAAAAGTGTGTTGTGGTGACGTGACCAAGGTGCCACACTCGAAGTGCCCTCTCAAACACTTGTGCAAGTACGGCACCCCTGGACTGCCACTCCAGGGGCACAATCACCATGGGCTTTTCTCTCAGGGGTCAGGAGTATGTAATGTACAATATAAATTATACAGTGTAAGGGTCAGGACTCATAATATTGGTATTCAGTAATCAGTGGTGACTTAAATGTTCACATGAGACAAGTTGCAGAGATCCCACACCGCTGCCTCCCATCTCCTGAGACTGAATACATTGTTTCTATGTGTTTATCAGATGATGGGGGATCTAGGTGGAGCCTCCGTACTGCTCTCTCCTTTACAATAAAGTCTCCTCTTACCCGGTGATGTGAGGGGCGGCTGATTGTCCATCATGACGTCCTTGTAGAGATCCTTGTGTCCTTCTAAATACTCCCACTCCTCCATGGAGAAATAGACAGTGACATCCTGACACCTTATAGGAACCTGACACACACAATGATA
Source organism: Rana temporaria (assembly GCF_905171775.1). Classification (NCBI taxonomy): domain Eukaryota; kingdom Metazoa; phylum Chordata; class Amphibia; order Anura; family Ranidae; genus Rana; species Rana temporaria. The sequence continues at coordinate 279,173 of NW_024404443.1, forward strand.
CAGTCACCATCCAGACACGCCCCTTGTCTGTTACTGGATAATGTCCCAGAATTCCCAGAATCCTCCTCACCTCTCCTGTCAGCAGCTCCATCATCTTCTTGGTGACTTCTAGAATCTTCTGTGTGTTGAGTCTTGTAGGGATCGGGGATGGAGGTGGGGGGATGGTGATGCGATTCTGGATTCTCGGGGATCTTCTCCTTCTTGTCTCATTCTCAGTAGATTTCTTCATCATTACTGTACAGTTCTGTGTTATACAAAGATAAATATCATGGCATGTTAAGGACCGATCCTAGCGACACATTACCCACTATCTCTATGACCCCAAACCTCTAATACCTTACCCCACAAACCCCAATGATACAAGGGACCATGTTGTGGAGTAAAATTGGCCTTCCGGCCTTTTTTATTTAACCATTTCAAAATTTAACATAAATAACCGTTTAAATAACTTTATACATATTTCCAATACTTGGTGGTCTAGAAGACCACCCCTCTCAACTTGGCCCCTTGGAAAAACAATTATTACCTAGGCCTCAGTCGCAAGACACCGACTCAGAGGCAGTACAACCGTCCGCAGTGACCTAACATTTTAACCCCTTCCTGGTTAACCCTCGTTAACCGAAAGGTACCCAATAACCCCCATACCACCTATGGGTACAACCTTTTACCTACCCCAACTTCCAGTCTTCCATAGACCCAACACCGCCACAGCTCACAAGGGTAAAGCCTTATCCCTGCGAGCACCTCCAAACCCTCAGTGCCCTCTGGATTCCCTCCTGCAATCCCAGAGCCCACAGATCAATGCCCACGTCATTGAGGTGAACCCCATCCCTCCGCAGATACCGCCAGGTATCCACCTCCAGCTCCCTGTGGCGCACCACCAAACCACCGTTGCGAATAAAGAGCCTCCCCACCTCCTTGTTAACCTTTACCCGAGCCTTATTAACCTTCTCCACCGACCAAGCCCACCTCCAAGCCGTTCTGCCCACCATGTCGGACCAAATAATAAGCATCCCCTGAAAGAGCGTAGCCTAAGGAAATCGTACTTCACGTCCCTTATCAATTGGTGCATAGACCTGGCCCCCATGTCATTACCTCCCGCATGGAGTACCAAGACATCGGGTGCTCTGTCCAGGCGCGCACATTTTTGCCCAGTACCCCAATCCATCTGACCTGAGCTTCTCGTAAGGGGATACCTAGCTGCCTCCCATTGGGCCGTTCATCAGCCCATCTGACCCCCCAAAAAACATATGAGTGGCCAAGGATCCAAACCAGTCTGCTCTCACCACCTAAAAAACATCAAACAGAACACACATCAAACTTCTAGAGGACCCCCCTCTTTTTTTTTTTTAATACAAAGAACCTGTAAAACCAATGAACTCCCAACTACTCATGCAGTAAATGTGGACAAATGTAGATCCTACATCTATCCGAGTCCCATCGCCCGATCCTCTTAACCATGTCTGCATTCAACCCAGCCCGAACGGCTTCCGTAGCGGCCCCGATCCGGAATGAATGTGCTGCATAATCTTTTGGGTCATACCCTGCCACCACCAAAGTCTTTTAAAAGTTTATTTTAAAAAGATCAATCCCCTGATGAAGTCACACGTTGACGATACGCGTCGGGATTGGAGGGCTTGACACACTCCAGCATCCGACCACTGGATATACGAGTTCGCCACTCGTCGGATTGATGCAGCAATTTCGATTTTAAATGTGAGTTTTTAAGTGTTTTTAAAATAAACTTTTCACGTCTGACTGGGCTACGCTGTGGTTGTCTATTCCACTTCCCCCCATGTATGACTGCCACATCTGAGTGTCCGGACTGAGCCACAGATAGAGGGGAAGTGTTGGAGGCACAGATTTATTGCGAGTCCGCACTCGTGGAGGAAAGTCTTTTATGCTATATTGTTCATGTGAGTGCATTACCACCTGGGCATTCCTGGGGGGTTTTTGTTTATTGTTGATGATATCACACGATCAGGCTTGTCCTTCTCTCTTACCCCACATACACTACCGAGATCCTCATACATAACAAGAGCCGATTCGTGAACCATTGGGGACACGGGACTCCTAACCCTGGAGAATCAGTAAGGGAGAGGAAGGAGGGACTGACGAGCTCGGCGTTCGTGGATAAGAGCCCCAGTTTTTTCACCTACATGTGAGTGCATCTCCACTGGTTTAAATCAGAAGACATTGCTACCCCTCTCTGTGACGTTATCACACCATTTGGTTTCTACCCTTTTTACTTTTTCATGTAATACACTTTATGGAGACCCGTATGTGATATCCAACAACGGACCACACCCATCAGGATCAGGCTGATTTAATCCAGCTTGCCAGATTAGAGGTGAGCTGCTGGGATCACTAGAGGTGCATATATGAGATCTTGGTTACGGCTCACTCTCTATCTTTCACCCTTTTTGGATACAAGGCATCTTTTTTCTGAAATACTTTGACCCTTATTTTTATATTTATTTCTATTTTTATATTTTATTTTTATTGTTGTGTTTTTCAACATTTTTCACTTCACAACGTTATTGATTGGATTAAGTATTGATGAACTGCACCCCTACATGGTTGGATTTTGTTGTACCTGGACCTCTTCAGCACTGTGCCCTCGATTAAGGACTATTCAACAATATTGTTTACTGGTATATTAGTGTCACTTCCCTTTTTTGGACTTTCCCCACCCATTTTTTGTACTTGTATATGTATGTGGTTATATGCACACACACACACATTAATTTGTATAACACTTTACAGCGCAAATATTTCACTTGTTACAAGGATTGGTGATAAAGCATCAGTGGACAGGAGACACCTCTTACAGGAGAATTTCCCTTCCTAGAGGTAGATTTCCACTCACTTCCTGTTGTCTCCTTCTGTTTGCAAGTAGGAGTAGTTTGTAAGTTGGGTGTTTGAAAGTAGGGGCCTGGCGTATATACTCTGCAGAAATTTGGGCCATAGGTGTTGGTGATGCCACAACACTGTAAGCCCTACACAGTTAGTCTTGGTGGGTGCTGGAACGCCCTGCTGTGTGAACTATTATATCAAGAATTATAATTACACGCCTCTGTTAAACAGGGGCAGAAAAATTGGGCCTTTGGTGCTGGCGCTGATGCCACAACACTGTTAGTCCTCACAGTTACTCTAGTTGGAGCGCAGGAATGAGCCCGCTGCAAAGTATTGCATCAAAAATTGTAATTACACACCCCTGTTAAATAGGGGCAGAAAAATTGTGCCTTTGTTGGTGGTGGTGGTGCTGGTGCCACAAGTTTGTAAGCCCTCACAGTTAGTCTTAGGCCCCGTACACACGACCGGATCTGTCCGTTGGGATTTATCCGTGGATCAGTTCCAGCAGACAAATCCAGTCTTGTGTACGGCCTAGCGGACATTTTTCGGCGGACATTTCTCCAACCGACGGTTTTCAAGCGGATAAAAATTTCTTAGCATGCTAAGAAATCTATCCGCTGGAAACCTGTCCGTCGGACTTATCCGGTCGTCTGTACAGACTCACCGGATCAGTCCAAGCGATCCCCATCCCTCGCATGCGTCAAAGTGATTCGACGCATGCGTAGAAGTATTTACCTTCCAGGGTCGCGCATGTTGCCGCGTCATCGTCGCGGCGACGGCGCGGCCACGTCACCGCGTATGTTTTCCGCTGGGATTTTGATCTGATGGTGTGTACAGCCCATCAGATCAAAATGGGGAGCAGAAATGTCCGCTGGAAACAGTCCGGCGGACCGTTTCCAACGGATATCCTCTCGTGTGTACAGGGCCTAAGTGGGCACAGGAATGGGCCCTGCTGTGAAATGTTAGATCAAGAATTGTAATTACATGCCCCTGTTGAACAGGGGCAGAAAAATTGGGCCTTTGTTGGTGGTGGTGCTGGTGCTACAACACTGCAACCCCTCACAGATACTCTAGTTGGAGCGCAGGAATGAGCCTGCTGCAAAGTATTGCATCAAAAATTTTAATTACACGCCCCTGTTAAACAGGGGCAGAAAAATTGGGCCTTAGCCACTGGTGGTGCCCAGAACCAAAAATGTTCTTACAAGCTATCAGCATGATCATTGAGGAGGAAAAGGATAGTCACTCAGCATCAGCATAGGCAGTCTTGAAGGGATCTGACATTTAAAAAAAAAAAATATTCAGTTACATCAGCATCAGGTGCTTGGTAGCTGGTGGTGATCCGAGCCTGATTCATTTTTATGAAGGTCAGTCGATCGACCAAGTCGGTGGAGAGGCGCACCCTGTGATCGGTTACAAAGCCCCCAGCAGCACTGAATGTGCGTTCTGAAAGAACGCTGGATGCAGGACAAGCCAGTAGCTAAATTGGCCAGTGATCCATCCTCAAGACCCAGTAAGCCAGAGGATTTTCGGTGGGAAAGGTGTCCAAGTCTGATCTTTCCCCTAGGTATTCCTGCACCATGTAAAACAGACGCTGGCGATGGTTGCTGGAACTGGTCATGCCTTGGGGCTGCGGACTAAAAAAATTGTCTGAAAGCATCGGTCAGACGGCCACCTTCTCCACCGCTCCTTCTGTAAATGACCGAAGCCTCAGCAACACGTTGTCCAGGACCAGGATTTTGTAACCTCCCAGTCTCTGGGAATGCATTGCACAGACCTTTCTGCATTGCACAGACCTTTCTGCATTGCAGGATCAGGGAGGCCATACAACGTAGGTTTGCTGAGGCATTCGGTGCGGAGTCCTCTGGGTCACTGAGGACGACATGATCCACAGCCACGTACAAGTCCATGGGTTTCTTGGGACTGTAATTAACCCCTTGAAGACTGCTGATGATGCTGAGTGCTAGGCTCCACCTCCATGCTGACACAATCCTCCTCCTGTGTGATAGGTGGGCAAGCAGGAACACTGTCTGGATAAAGGGGGCCTTAAAAGGTAAGGAAGTCCTCCTCTTTCTCCCTCAAGGGCCCTGTTTATTATTCTATGCAGCGTGTGCTCCAACATGTGAATAAGAGGGACGGTGTCACTGATGCATGCACCATCCTTGTGGCCTCCTCAAATTGTAACAGGACAGTGCATGCATCCCTGATCATGGCCCACTGGCATGGGGGGGGGGAAAACAGCTCCCCTGACCTGCTGCCATATTGGCAGATACTCATTGATGGCCCTCTGCTGCGTGTGCAGCCGCTGCAGCATGGCCAACGTAGAGTTCCACCTGGTGGGCATGTCACAGATTAGGCGGTTCTTGGGCAGGTTATATTCCTTTTGGAGGTCTGCCAGCCTAGCAGTGGCATTATATGACCGTCGGAAATGCACACAGACTTTCCTGGCCTGCTTCAGGACATCCTATAAGCCCGGCTACCTGCCCAAGAACTGCTGCACCACCAAGTTAAGGACATGAGCAAAACAGGACACATGGGTCAGTTGTCACTGTCGCAGGGCGGAGAGGAGGTTGGTGCCATTGTCGCAAGCCACCATTCCTGGCTTAAGGTTGCTTGGCGTCAACCACCTCTGAGCCTGCCCTTGCAGAGCTGACAGAACCTCTGGCCCAGTGTGGCTCCTGTCCCCCAAGCACACCAGCTCGAGCACTGCATGGCATCTCTTTGCCTGCGTACCTGCATAGCCCCTTTAATGCCTACGGAGCACCGCTGGTCCCGAGGACACATCAGCACAGGAAGAGGCCACAGAGGAAGAAGAGGAGGGGGTGGAGGAGAGAGGTGTGTCACAACCAGTAGTAGCATTTTGGGAGGCGTGGTGGCGGAACATCTTCCAACACTACTGTACCTTGTCGTGCGTCCTTCCCAGCTGCCAGCAGTCACCCAATGTGCAGTGAAAGATAGGTAACGTTCCCGTCCATGCCTGCTGGACCATGAGTCAGCGGTAATATGCACCTTACCACTGACCGCCCTGTCCAGCGAGGCATGGACATTGCCTTCCACATGCCGGTAGAGAGCCGGAATCGCCTTTCATGAGAAAAAGTGGCGTTTGGGAACTTGCCACTGAGGTACCACACATTCCACAAACTCACAGAAGGGGGCAGAATCTACCAACTGAAAAGGCAGCAGTTGAAGTGCTAGCAATTTAGCTAAGCTAGCATTCAACCGCTGGGCATGTGGATGGCTGGGAGAGAACTTCTTTTGGCGCTGCAGCAGCTGGAGCAGGGAAATTTACCTGGTACAATCTGCCATCAGTGTACCGATAGTAGATTGCCCGTCTTCAGTCCTATCAGTGCAGGCTTCAGAGAGGACGGAGGGTATAGTGAGGTTGGAGATCCCAGCTGATGAGGAGCAAGGAGAGGTCCGCTTTGTTCTTTGGTGTGGGTCTTTGAGGTACGCTTGCCAATGAACTGCATGGCAGGTTGACATATGTCTGGTCAAGCATGTGGTGCCCAAGCGGGTGATGTTTTGGCCACGCGAGATACGCTTGAGACATATGTTGCAAATAGTGGTGCGATCTCAAAAAAGGCCCACACCAAAGAACTTTTGGAATAGCACATGCAGAGCTCTGCGTTGTGATGCAGTCAGTGTGCTGCCCTTACGCTGGCCCCTGGAGGGCATTCTGCCTCATTGGAGATGTGCCTCCTCCTCCTCTCTCCTATCAGGCACCCACGTAGTTAGTGACCTCATCATCCCCTCCCTCCTCATCACTGTAGAAAACCTGGCAGTATGCTGCAGCTGGGGGAACATGACTGCCAGATTGCTGTCCTTCTTCGGCACCCCCCTCTCTGGGCTCACGTTACTGCCTTCCTCTAGCTGTGTACCATCATCGGAGCCTTCAAAATGCTACGCATCCTCCTGCAGCATGTACCCAACACTGTGGTCAAACAGTTCGGGGGACTTCTCAGGAGGACATGGTGGGGCTAGGGAAGGAGTGACTGATGCCATTGAGCAGATGGAGGAGGCCGCATTGGCAGCTGCTTTTCCAGACAAAGTACCCTGAGCCTGGGTGAGAGAGGATGAGGACGGCTTGGGCATTCACTCTACCAAGTCTTTGGCATGTTGCAGCTCAACGCGGCCAGCTACCGAAAAAAAGGACGAGCGTATCCCACGGCCACGTGCTGATGAGGATGCACCGTGTCCACGACCAGCACTGTTGCCTCTAGACGCATAGCCCGCTTGCCCTCTTTTATCAGCTCGTGACTCTCTGCCTCTCCTTGTTGTCCTTCCAGACATACTAATGGCCTGCAGAGGAGACAGACAGTACACCACGTGAAAGTACTTGCAGCAATATCCTCTGCCTGTTGTATTAATATGAGCAGATCCCTGCCTCTAGGAGTAAATATGAGAAACACCAGCTTTACGTTAGGTGCACAATGTGCAGAGAACACAGACAGTACACACACCACGTAGCTTTAGGAGCACACTGCAGAGGACACAGACAGTACACCATGTGAGAATACTGCAGCTAGCACAATCACCTGCCTGCCTGTCAGTTAATTAGGAAGAGCGGATCTAGCTAAACTCAATACAGTGTATAAATATATTTACAACAACTGGGATGCATATATCCTCTACACACTGTAACTTTAACTGACCAGCCTGCCTGCTCTATCTACCTGCAACAAATGACACTCTCTCTCTGTCTTCTCTTAACCACCACAACACACTACACAAGGCCGACTTGCAGGCGGCCTTTTATAGTGTGGGGCGTGTACTAAACCCCCTGAGCCATAATTGGCAAAAGCCATCCTGGCTTTGGCCAATTATGGCTCTCCGTTTTTTGCAAGCTGTGATTGGCCAAGCATGCGGGTCATAGTGCATGCTTGGCCAATCATCAGCCAGCAATGCACTGCCGCAGTGAATTATGGGCCGTAACACGCCACTCGAATTTGGCGCGAACAGACCATAACGTTCGTATTTTGACGAATTGTCGAACATACGATGATCGAACATGAAGCTCATCCCTAGTCCTAATATTAAAGGTCAACAGCTACAGTATTTGTAGCTTCTGACTTATTTTGTTCTGAAGGAGACTGGAGCTCCTCTATAAGATGGCTCTTCTCTCCCATAATCCCTCATCTCTATGGTCAGCTCTATATTTATTCTCCAGGGATTGGTCACAATGTTCCCGATTCAGCAAAGGACAGACATCTCCATCCAATGATATGATTACAATGTGGTCAGATTTATAGATCCTTCTAGAAGTCATATAATAGAGTCACTAATCTTTTACTAGTAAGGCTCACTGACCCACCAGGAAATGTTACCCATGGATTTAGTGGTCAGTGGGCGTGGCATGCTGGTAATCATCGGTCTCACTGATTGGACTAAACCTGGAATTGTTCTCTCCTATACCCAATGCCGCCATCTTGTGCTATAACCAAATGTCATAGAGTACTCTTCATGTATTCATAGTACTTGTGTGGATGTCGTTATTGATTATCAGAACATCAGAAGACTTAAAGTGACTCTGAATACATCCCAGTGTACAGCGGAGTCAGATTTAACCCTTCATTACACTCACCTCTCCAGTCAGCAGGCTGAGGATCTCCAGGGTGAGGTTCAATATCTTCTCATTCCGGGGAAATTCCTTCCTTACATTCTTCACAAAACTCAAATTCTGCTGATTGTCCCTCATGAGGTCCTTGTAGAGATCCTTGTGTTCTTCTAAATACTCCCACTCCTCCATGGAGAAATAGACAGTGACATCCTGACACCTTATAGGAACCTGACACACACAAAGATACAGTCACCATCCAGACACACCCCTTGTCTGTTACTGGATAATGTCCCAAAATTCCCAGAATCCTCCTCACCTCTCCTGTCAGCAGCTCCATCATCTTCTTGGTGACTTCTAGAATCTTCTCCATGTTGTGTCTCTCGGGTTTTAGGGAGTCACATGGAGGCTCTGTGATGGTCATGTGATCACCTGACTTCACAAGAGGAAATCTCTGTATTGAGGAACCAATAGGAATATCATGTTAGAATCCCAGAATCCTCCTCACCTCTCAGGTCAGGTCTGTGTATTATTAATAGAGATAAGAGTGATGTCATGTGACCTCCCAGAATCCTCCTCACCTCTCCGGTCAGGTCTGTATTATTAATAGAGATAAGAGTGATGTCATGTGACCTCCCAGAATCCTCCTCACCTCTCCGGTCAGGTCTGTGTATTATTAATAGAGATAAGAGTGATGTCATGTGACCTCGCAGAATCCTCCTCACCTCTCCGGTCAGGTCTGTGTTTTATTAATAGAGATAAGAGTAATGTCATGTGACCTCCCAGAATCCCCCTCACCTCTCCGGTCAGGTCTGTGTTTTATTAATAGAGATAAGAGTGATGTGATGTGACCTCCCAGAATCCCCCTCACCTCTCCGGTCAGGTCTGTGTTTTATTAATAGAAATGAGAGTGATGTCATGTGACCTCCCAGAATCCTCCTCACCTCTCTGGTCAGGTCTGTGTATTATTATTAGAGATAAGAGTGATGTCATGTGACCTCCCAGAATCCTCCTCACCTCTCCGGTCAGGTCTGTGTTTTATTAATAGAAATGAGAGTGATGTCATGTGACCTCCCAGAATCCTCCTCACCTCTCTGGTCAGGTCTGTTTTATTAATAGAGATAAGAGTGATGTCATGTGACCTCCCAGAATCCTCCTCACCTCTCCGGTCAGGTCTGTGTTTTATTAATAGAGACAAGAGTGATGTCATGTGACCTCCCAGAATCCCCCTCACCTCTCCGGTCAGCAGGTAGATGATCTCCAGGGTGAGGTTTAGTATCTTCTCAGTCAAGTGACTCCGGTCCTCCTCCATCCTCATTGGTCCCCTCATTTGATCTATACAGGTCTCCTTGTAGACAGATAACTTTGGGAAATGAAAGTAAGAATCTGGATGGTATTGGTCACACAATAATAGGATGTGGGGGGGGGGGATAATAGGAGGGTTGCTGGACATTTAAGAACTACTACCCCACACGAACACATTTAGTTTGGACTGTTTAGCATTTGATTTATTTATTTTTTTGAGCTCCTGGGATCCTCTTGTCCTGCCAGACCAGAAATTCCCTTTTCTCTGTTGGGTTTGTATGTTTTCTGAATGGGTTTTGATTAGTTTTAGATCTGCAGACATGGAATCATAAATACGACCCTTCCTTTGACTTGAGACAGTGCTGTGAGGTCAGTGTCAGGTCATCATGATGTCCAGGAAGAGGAACTTGCTGACTTTTGGCCGGAGTTGCCGGAAAATCAGGATAATTTGCCAGAACTCCGGCTACAAGGTTCTAATCTCCGGCAGCCTGCTGACTGACAGGAGTGATGTCACTCTCTGCAGTAAGAGAAGGGATTGGATTGGATAGGAGGATGCAGAGGATGCAGCTGGTGGAGTACAGAACTGTGGGGGAGGAGTCTGTTCTGTCCTTTTCAATATAAACTCAGTGTGTGTAGGAGGAGGACAACAGGGGGAGGGGGTTTGTTCTCTTGGTCTATTTTGTCTTCTGGAAGATTTTCCTTGACCAGTGAGATGGTGAGATGAAGGCTTCCTTCATTTTCTGGCAGGAGTTCTTTAAGAAGGTCAGAAAAGTAAGTGCAGGTGGGGTGGGAGGACCATCAGAGACCAAGAGCCCCTATGAGCCCAGAAGCCCCCTCTTACCCCAGAGACTTGCAGCCTGACTACCCCCTCAGAGCCCCTACAGCTCTTCAACCCCACTAACCTCTCAGAGTTGTTCAGTCCTATTACTTCCTAGGAGGCCCCCAAAGTCCTTCATCTACACTTCCTCCTCAGGGGTCCCAGAGCCCTTCAGATGAAGTAAACTCTGAGGCTCCCAGAGTCCTTTAGTCCCACTACCACCTCAGAGACCCCTCAGCTCCTCTAGTTTACTCAGAACCAGTGGCAGAACTATTACAGTCACAAAGGTCACACCTGCGACCCTGGCATTCCGCCAATGCAGGGAGGACTAAGACAGCAGGGAAGGGTCTTGCTGTTGGAGTAAAGGGTCCCAGGATCAGGGGAGGCTCCCCTGGTGATCGCCAATAAGGATGGCTGAGAACAGAGTGTGCAGCACATTCAGCCTTTGCAGAGCCCCCTTGCTGTGTCTGGTCTGCTCCCAACATGGGCACAGTGCCCCCCAACATCAGCCAACTCCTCTCCCCACTCCTCCTCCCCCAGACACCAGATCAAAGTTCTCCATACTGGGCTGTGCCCTGTGCCGGCTCTGAGGGACCCGCCACTGATGCCAGCTGCAGCTCCCAGGGCCTGATGAGTGCCTGTATGTGGGGTGGGGGTCCTCGGTGTGTGTGTGGCCCTTGAGATGTGTGGGGGGGCAGGATCAACTCTCTGCACATCTCAAACTCCTCTCCTACTGCCAGCTGCTCTCTGGAGTTTCTGCCCAGCCTTCTGCCCCCATCTCCCCCAACACCTATGTGCCCCTTCCAGGGATGCCCATATTATTCTCCCTTCATCTGTCACACCTATTCCTATCCATCCTCCTCATCTCATACCTCTGCCACCCCTGCTAGGGTTGCCAACTGTCCAGGATTCACCCGGATAGTACGGGTTTTAAATCATGTGTCCAGGTTTCAGTCCACCTGAAACCCGGACACAATATTCAGACAGGAATGTGACTCAGAACAGAACGTGACAGGAGGGTGAGGGGGCACTATGTGCGCCACATTACTATTCTCTTTGGAGTTCCCAAAGGTGTCCCAGGTCTGTTACAATCCTATAGTGTATACTAAAAAATATATATACTGTGCGCCTCTAAATCGTTCGGGTTTGGCATAAAGAAAAAGTGGCAACCCTAACCCCGCCCATAACCCCCTCTGACTGGCACCCCGGTTCAGACCCCCTCCCCCCATTCATGCCCCTCACCTCAGCCTTTGTCATCACTTGGGAATCTCAGTGGCTGCATTGTGCCATGTTTGGGGTCACAGAGAACGAAGCCCCTCACTGGGGGCTGCTGGAAGTGATCGGGGGAGGTGACCTCTGTGGGTGTAAATAGGAAATAAGATCTTATTACCTCCTCTGCTGTTACTTCCAGCAATGTCTCCTCTTTCCTGCCTCATGGAACGTCTTGTCTTTATTCCAGATTACTTCCTGTCTGTAATGACATCACTTCCTGTCTGCATTCCATAGAATCTTCATGTCTGGGTATGAGTGAGATCACCACCTTGTGGAGATGAGAGGAACTGCAGCCCCAAGAAATGTCTCATAGTAACCACGCCTGTAAAATACCTTACAGAGCTACCACAGAAGTTCAAATATAACACAAAAAAAGTAAGAAAAAATATATACAGTTCTTATATAACCAATTGTTTAACAAAGATATTTGTATTACATATAGAAAAGTCTTAAAGACACAGAACACATGGTCACAACAAATGTATAGCTAATAAAACGGATAGAAAATGGGTATGAGCTGTCTATACCTAGAGCTACACCCCGGCATGCCTCCATCCCGGCATATATATGTAAGAAGGAAGGGAGAGGTAGATTGGGACTTTGATGGAGGCATGTGGGTGTATCTGATAATGTGTATGGAATGTAAATAACTTGAATGTCACAATCCCCTGGGGGGGCTTCATGATAGTGATATTAGGAAACATCATTCAATAATATAATATAAGAACGCATTTATGATGTAAAAATACAATCAGAAAAAAACAACATAAGTTGATATAAATAATTCATTTATTAATACAGATCACTAAACATGATTTGTGACAGACGTTACATTTCATAGCAAAGAACAAATAAATACAGATAAAACATAGAAGAAATATAATATATATATAATTCACATAATAAATACCGATAGAAAACACGATTGGTTAGAATTATTGGAGCTAGCGTGGCTTGGCATCCCTGGATGAACACTCAACGCGTTTCATGGCCTTTTGCCACTCGTCAGGAGTTGGCTGCATGGGTTAAACTATAAAGTAATGGAATAATGGATACATTTAGTAGCTAGCTATGCATTCTATCCTAGAGATGAAAAAAAGGACAATTCCTTTCCTACTTACAAAGTAGCCCAAAGAATAAGGTCAGCTCCAAGGGTGGGATTGAACGGTGGTCTGGCATGAGTGGTCTCCCCCGGGACTGAGGCAGGGAGTAGCCATAAAGAAAACCAAGGCAGAAAGTCAACTGGGCCGGGCCGACGGTCACAAAAAATGATAAAAATGTCATTTGGGTGCAGTGTTGTATGACTGAGTAATTGTCATTCAAAGTGTGGCAGCGCTGAAATCTGAAAATTGGCCTGGGCAGGAAGGGGGTGAAAGTGTCGGGTACTGAGGTGGTTAATAATACACAAATGTCCATATATAAGGATTTCTCCACGGACCACCGAGACCATCTATACATGGCTTGGATGTCTCCATATTACTAGGAGACCATAAATCAGATGACCATAGAAAGATATAAAAGTCCACTCACTGTCATGGAACTTCAGATTGAAGGAACCTCATTCCAGTCACACCATTCATTTCTTGCCCATAAGGACCAAGTTGGTGTTGGTGGATCACTAGGAAAAAATGGGAGCATGGGGGGAGGGGAGAGGAACGGAAGAGGGAGGGATCTTAGTAAAGGAGGGTGAATAGGAATGGAGGGGGAGGGGAGAGGAACAGAAGAAGGAGGAAGAGGGAGGGATCTTAGTAAAGGAGGGTGAATAGGAAGGGAGGGGGAGGGGAGAGGAACAGAAGAAGGAGGAAGAGGGAGGGATCTTAGTAAAGGAGGGTGAAAAGGAAGGGAGGGGGAGGGGAGAGGAACAGAATAAGGAGGAAGAGGGAGGGATCTTAGTAAAGGAGGGTGAATAGGAAGGGAGGGGGAGGGGAGAGGAACAGAAGAAGGAGGAAGAGGGAGGGATCTTAGTAAAGGAGGGTGAATAGGAAGGGAGGGGGAGGGGAACAGAAGAAGGAGGAAGAGGGAGGGATCTTAGTAAAGGAGGGTGAATAGGAAGGGAGGGGAGGGGAACAGAAGAAGCAGGAAGAGGGAGGGATCTTAGTAAAGGAGGGCGAATAGGAAGGGAGGGGGAGGGGAGGGGAACAGAAGAAGGAGGAAGAGGGAGGGATCTTAGTAAAGGAGGGTGAATAGGAAGGGAGGGGGGAGGGGAGAGGAACAGAAGAAGGAGGAAGAGGGAGGGATCTTAGTAAAGGAGGGCGAATAGGAAGGGAGGGGGAGGGGAGAGGAACAGAAGAAGGAGGAAGTGGGAGGGATCTTAGTAAAGGAGGGCGAATAGAAAGGGAGGGGGAGGGGAACAGAAGAAGGAGGAAGAGGGAGGGATCTTAGTAAAGGAGGGCGAATAGGAAGGGAGGGGGAGGGGAGAGGAACAGAAGAAGGAGGAAGAGGGAGGGATCTTAGTAAAGGAGGGTGAATAGGAAGGGAGGGGGAGGGGAGAGGAACAGAATAAGGAGGAAGAGGGAGGGATCTTAGTAAAGGAGGGTGAATAGGAAGGAAGGGGGAGGGGAGAGGAACAGAAGAAGGAGGAAGAGGGAGGGATCTTAGTAAAGGAGGGGGAGGGGGAGAGAACAGCAAGAAGGAGGAAGAGGGAGGGATCTTAGTAAAGGAGGGTGAATAGGAGGGGGGGGGGGGGGGGAGGGGAACAGAAGAAGGAGGAAAGAGGGAGGGATCTTACGTAAGGAGGGTGAAATAGGAAGGGAGGGGGAGGGCGGAGAGGAACAGAATGAAGGAGGAAGAGGGAGGGATCTTAGGTAAAGGAGGGTGAATAGGAAGGGAGGTGGAGAGGGAGAAGGAACAGACGAAGGAGGACGACGGGAGGGCTCTAGTAAAGGAGGGTGAATAGGAAGGGAGGGGGGGGGGAGGGGACAGAACAAGAAGAAGAGGGAGGATCTTCGTAAAGGAGGGTGAATAGGAAGGGAGGGGGAGGGAGGGGACAGAAGAAGGAGGGAAGAGGGAGGGATCTTAGTAAAGGAGGGTGAATAGGAAGGGAGGGGGAGGGAGAGAGGAGAGGAACAGAAGAAGAGAAGAGGAAGGGATCTTAGTAAAGGAGGGTGAATAGGAAGGGAGGGGGAGGGGAGGGGAACAGAACAAGGAGGAAGAGGGAGGGATCTTAGTAAAGGAGGGTGAATAGGAAGGGAGGGGGAGGGGGAGGGGAACAGAAGAAGGAGGAAGAGGGAAGGGATCTTAGTAAAGGAGGGTGAATAGGAAGGGGGGGGAGGGGAGAGGAACAGAAGAAGGAGGAAGAGGAAGGGATCTTAGTAAAGGAGGGTGAATAGGAAGGGAGGGGGAGGGGAGAGGAACAGAAGAAGGAGGAAGAGGGAGGGATTTAGTAAAGGAGGGTGAATAGGAGAGGAGGGGGAGGGGGAGGGGAACAGAAGAAGGAGGAAGAGGGAGGGATCTTAGTAAAGGAGGGTGAATAGGAAGGGAGGGGGAGGGGAGAGGAACAGAAGAAGGAGGAAGAGGGAGGGTCTTAGTAAAGGAGGGTGCATAGGAAGGGAGGGGGGAGGGGAGAGGAACAGAAGAAGGAGGGAGGGATCTTAGTAAAGGAGGGGGAGGGGAGGGAGAGGAACAGAAGAAGGAGGAAGAGGGAGGGATCTTAGTAAAGGAGGGTGAATAGGAAGGGAGGGGGAGGGAAACAGAAGAAGGAGGAAGAGGGAGGGATCTTAGTAAAGGAGGGTGAATAGGAAGGGAGGGGGAGGGGAGGGGAGAGGAACAGAAGAAGGAGGAAGAGGGAGGGATCTTAGTAAAGGAGGGTGAATAGGAAGGGAGGGGGAGGGGAGAGGAACAGAAGAAGGAGGAAGAGGAAGGGATCTTAGTAAAGGAGGGTGAATAGGAAGGGAGGGGGAGGGGAGAGGAACAGAAGAAGGAGGAAGAGGGAGGGATCTTAGTAAAGGAGGGGGAATGTAAGGGAGGGGGAGGGGGAGGGGGAGGGGAGGGAGGTTCTCCACAAATGGGGGTATTCCCTCGAAGTGTAACCACACAAGCACAGAATGGGCGGGGAGGACCCAAGAGACGGGGGATGGAACAAGATATGTACAGGAGGGATAAACAATAGATGGAAGGGACTTTACAATTGAATGGAAAGGACAATTTGAAGGACTGATGAAGGTTTGGTCCTGACTGGTGAGATCCTCCAAACATAATGATCACATCCATGAACTGGAGCTCGTTGGGGTGATAAACCAATCTGGTAAACCACTGTGTAGACTTTATCCAAGAACTCCGAACACTCCAGGTGTGGAGAAAGTCTCAAGGTGGGTTTATCCCGTCATTTATCATAGGAAGACTCATCTCTTCAGGGAAGACTATCACACCTCCAACTTTTACCTCTTCCATCAGCCCATCCCCACACAGTTATAACCTTTTCTACCACCTGCCCCACCCCATTAGAGTGTAAGCTCTTATGAGCGAGGCCCCTCTTGTATTGTAACTGCACTGTCTCCCTTTAGATGTAAAGCACTGCACAAAACTGTTGGCACTATTTAACTCCTGTAAATGTATAATAATAATGATAAAATAGTTAGAAGTGTCCGCACAATGGACTTCCACGAGGACCACAAGACTACATTTATAATGTATACAGTGTCCCCGGGTCTCCAGGCAGATTCAGCCTGTAATTAATAATACACAAATGTCCATATAAGAATTTCTACAGGGACCACGATACCATCTATGCATGGCTCGGATGTCACACATATTACTAGGAGACCATAAAAGTCCACTCACTGTCATGGGACTTCAGATCAAAGGACCTTCATTCCAGGTGTAAGAACAAAAGTCTATCCAATGGAGAGATATAGAGAGACCACCATAGGATCAGATGGGGGAAGACTGACATCTGACCAGTTTTATGGATTTCCAAACCTCCTCAGAGACTGCCCTGCCCCCAGTAGTGTACACCGCCCTTTATTACCAGACCAGAGACTTTCCTCTCATCTTCTGAGGAGAATGAAGAAAACCAACTGCCGCTCTTTCCACTGGAAAGTTGAGTTGGGCAATATGGGGAGATTTGGGTATAGAGAGACCTGTAATCTTACGTATAAAATAAAAAATCTTATTCCCGTACCCTCTAATTTTAGGACAATCCCCCCATGTGTGTAACATCGAGTGTTCACAACCTCGGGAACAAAGGGGGACACTGATGGGTAAAGTTTATCTAATTTGGACAGAACTAGGAACCGTCACATCAGAACCTTCAGACTCGCCCCCACCAAGGTAATGTGTAACAATCCTTGGTAGGAGTGAGAGAAGACCCCATTGCCATTCCTCCAAGTCCCGTACCTGTGAGAGGTCTCTCTCCCATTCCACCATATAGAGGGGCTTAGTGAGATCAGCGGATAGTGACTTGTAGATCACAGATATTCCCCCCTCTACTCCATGGTCTGGTCACACCATTATTCATAGGCCGTGATTCTGGGGGGTTCGGGTTTAGTCCCCCATAAAGAGTGTAAAAAATGGGAGATCTGGAGAAATCTGAACTTCTCTGTCAGGGACATATCCAGTCTACTTATACAAAAGCTCAGAGAGATCGGATCTGAAGACTTGGAAAGTGACCAATCCTATACAAGCCTTTGTTCAGCCACCATGTAAAAGCTTTGATGTCCATCCCTGGAGGAAATTGTGGTTATGAAACAGATGGGCTAATGGGTGACTATCAGAGACCAACTCTGGGTGACCTCTAAGTCTCCCCCATAGGGTTACTGAATGAGAGAGAGTTGGAGATAAGATAGAGGGACAAGGAGGACACCACATTAGGTAGCCCAGAGTGACCTGGGGATCCGCCTGTCATTCCATATCCACCCAATCCGGTTTAGTAACTCGGGAATATATGATTGAGATCTGGGCTAGTTGAGCGGCTTGATAGAACCATAATAGGTTTGGCGACCAAGACCACCTTTATCACGAGGGTGAAATGGACCCTCTTAGACACTCAATGCCTTCCGAACCCCAGATGAGGTCAGGAATGTCGGCCTGAAAATGCTGTAGATGGTGATTAATGATAGGGAAGGGTAGAGAGCGGGAGAAGTATAGTACATGGGGGAGGAAAGTCATCTTATTGGAATGACCCGACCTCACCAGGACAGGTGGAGCTGTGCCCATTGTTGTAGATCTTCTAATTTCTTGTATATTGGGGGAGGGGAGGTCTGATTTCTTGTATATCGGGGGAGGGGAGGTCTAATTTCTTGTATATCGGGGGAGGGGGGGTCTAATTTTTTGTATATCGGGGGAGGGGAGGTCTAATTTCTTGTATATATCCGGGGAGGGGAGGTCTGATTTCTTGTATATCGGGGGAGGGGAGGTCTGATTTCTTGTATATCGGGGGAGGGGAGGTCTAATTTCTTGTATGTGGGGAGGGGAGGTCCAATTTCTTGTATATCGGGGGAAGGGAGGTCTAATTTCTTGTATATCGGGGGAGGGGAGGTCTAATTTCTTGTATATCGGGGGAGGGGAGGTCTAATTTCTTGTATATCGGGGAGGTAGGTCTAATTTCTTGTATATCGGGGCAGGGGAGGTCTAATTTCTTGTATATTGGGGGAGGGGAGGTCTGATTTCTTGTATATCGGGGAGGGGGGGTCTAATTTCTTGTATATCGGGGAGGTCTAATTTCTTGTATATCGGGGAGGTCTAATTTCTTGTATATCGGGGGGAGGGGAGGTCTAATTTCTTGTATATCGGGGGAGGGGAGGTCTAATTTCTTGTATATCGGGGGAGGGGAGGTCTAATTTCTTGTATATCGGGGGAGGGGGAGGTGTAATTTCTTGTATATCGGGGGAGGGGAGGTCTAATGTCTTGTATATCGGGGGAGGGGAGGTCTAATTTCTTGTATATCGGGGGAGGGGAGGTTGGCTCCATACAGTTGGTCTATACTGGAGGATAGATTCACCCTCAGGTAAGGAATGACTGAATCCCTCCCAGCCAATCACAGTGATGTATCACGCGTGTGACTGGTGTGTGGGGGGAGGGGATAGGTCATGTCTGAGATTTGGACATGTTGATGTACAGACCAGAGATCCCCCAAAATCACCCAGTAATGGGGAGATGTTGGGGGAGGGGATTAAAGGGGAAGTGACCAATAAAAGAAGATGATGAGAGAAGAGGACACATTTATTATATTGTGGGCGGGGCTGTACTGTGTTTATCAATCAGTCATGTGACCCGATCATCTGCAAATTCATAGACAACATAAAGAGCTTTGTACTCAGGATGATGTTCCCTGCAGATCCACTGCTTCCCCTTTACACCTACTTCTTTATTCATATCATATTTGCTGATATATTACATAAACTAAAAATCTGTGAAAATTCATGTAATCATTTTTGTTTATCTAATATCGCAGATAAACCCCATAAGATGAATGAAGTAGGTGTAAAGTGGAAGCAGCGGATCTGCAGGGAACATCATCCTGAGCACAAAGCTCTTTATGTTGTATATGAATTTGCACATGGATCAGATTACTTCATTTATTGATAAACACCATAAGATGAATGAAGTAGGTGTAAAGTGGAAGCAGTAGATCTGCAGAGAATATTATTGGGGCCCCTAGCACTTTATATATGAATGTCTCCACATATTTTAGTGTATTTGTGATAATTGATGGGCGGCACACACAATAGGACAGCGCTGTGACACATAATGCTCTTCTAGGTGATAAAGGGAAGACTTACCTTTGTTACAGCAGCAGTCCGGTAGAAGTTATTTCTGGAGGTATTTGAGTTGTTACACATAGCGCAGGTTTTTTTCTATTTATATTGGGGACATAATTGCCCAAATCTGGGGATCAGGAGCCATTTCCACCCTTTACTCTCGGCTGGGGTTCTTTGTATCCATATAACAGATGTTCTACATGACTAAATCTCACATCAATTTTACTGCAAAATCAAAGGGGCCAAAATGTCTCCCCTCCCCCGAGCAGTAATATATTTCTATCCCCCTTGGTTAGGGTGACCAGACATCCCCGGTTTCAGGGGACAGTCCCCTGATTGAGGATACTGTCCCCGGACCAAGTCTGTCCCTGGTTTTGTCCCCAGATTGGATTTAATTGGGGGCAGGGACAATTTCAAAGACAATCAGTGCAGAATTAAAATAAAAACATTAGAATTACACCCCCCCCCCCCTGCTCCGCTGTGCCTACTAGCATAGGGGGTTGTATTTTTTCCATTATCTGTGCCCCCTTCTGATGATCATGTGCTGGTCGGAGCCGAGGGAATATTTCTTCAGTTTCAGGCGCATGTTCTTCTGCCTTGGCTCAAATCCTGGTCAGCCACCTGCCTATCTCCTTGCCTTCCCTGGCGGAGTGATCTTCCTCCGCTCCCCATCCAGTAGTAGCCGGGGCCCGGAGAGTGAGACTTGAGAGGCTGTGAGGCGGGCGGCGACGGGCAGGGAGTCGCTGATTGTTGCCATTACTAGTAAAGAAAAAATATGTCCCCGGATTTCATTTAAAAAATCTGGTCACCTTACCCTTGGTGGCAGTGGAGATGACCCATCTATAAGGATATATAGCCAGATTCACGTAGCTGTGACTAACTTTAGGCGGGCGTAGCGCATCTCATATGCGCTACGCTGCTGTAAATTAGAGAGGCAAGTACAGTATTCACAAAGAACTTGCGTCCTAAGTTACGGCGGCGTAGTGTAAATGGGCCGGCGTAAGCGCGTGTAATTCAAAGTAGGCTGTAGTGGGCGTGTTGTATGGTAATGAATTGTGACCTCACATAAATGACGCACCGAACGTATCCCAGTGCGCATGCTCAAAATCACGTCGCAAATAGTCAATGCTTTCGACGTGAACGTAACTTACGCCCAGCCCCATTCACGGACGAGTTACGCAAACAACATAAAACGTGAAAAATTTGACGCTGTTCTGAGGTCCATAATTAACATTGGCTGCGCCATCTTTTTGGTGGTTTATCTTTACGCCTGAAAACGCCTTACGTAAACGGCGTATCTTTACTGCGACGGGCGTGCGTACGTTCGTGAATAGGCGTATCTTGCTGTTTTATATATTCTAGGCGTAAATCAGCGTACACGCCCCTAGCAGCCGGCGTAAATAGACAGCTAAGATACGACGGCGTAGGAGACTTACGCCGGTCGTATCTTAGCAACATTTAAGCGTATCTCAGTTTGAGCATACACTTAAATATACGACTGCGCGGATTCGGAGATACGACGGCGTATCTACTGATACGCCGTCGTAACTGTACCTGAATCCAGCTAATACAGTACATACACACAGCACAAGGCCGTGTTCACACTACGAGACGTTTCTCGGGGCTGCAGTTCCTCTGAGCTCCACAAGGTGGTGATCTCAAACAGGGATTATCTATGGAATACAGACAAGAAATCTCTATGGAAGACAGGAAATGATGTCAGGTACAGACAGGAAGTTCTGGGTGAGAGGTGAGTCGGGAGGAAGTAGAGAGAAGACATTGCTGGAAGAGGCAGCAGAGGAGGTAATAAGATCTTATTTTCTATTTACACCCAGTAACCCTGTCATGTCCGTCCTCTTCCTCCATAGTCACTGTGACGTCTTTTATCTCCAGCAGATGATGATACACACATATATAGTGTGGAAACCCAGATTAACCCCTTTAGGGGGATCAGCACAAGGGTTGCCACTTCATCCCATTAAAATTGAACACATAGGCCCAGATTCACAGAGAGCGGGCGCACATTACGCCGCCGTAGCGCAAACCAATGTACACTACGCCGACGCAGCACAGAGAGGCAAGCATGGAATTCAGGAAGCCAGTGCTCCCAACGCTGTGTCGGCGTGGCGTAGGTTTCGAAGGTGCAGGCCGGCGTAGGTAAAAGTGGGCTTGCCCCATGCAAATGGTTTGAGAGCCAGACAAGTACGTTGAACGAACTGCGCATGCGTCGTGTCGTGGACGCATCCCCGTGCGCATGCTCATAACCACGTCAGAACAACTACCTAAGATACGCCGGATCACTGCACACGCCATGAACGTAACCTATGCCCATCCAGACACACGTCCAACGTAAAATACGCTGGCTTGTATTTCTTGGTCCAGACCTTTGCATGTCTGCTGCTGGGTTACACTTCCTTTATGGGGCTTAACTTTACGCCGGACGTACAACTTATGCGCACCTCTCGTAGCCTGCGTCGGGCGCGCACAGGTTCGTGAATCGCTGTATTTTCCTCATTTGCATATTTGAATGGCTAATCAATGGCAGCGCCACCATGCGGCCAGCGTAAATGTGCGCCCACCCTACGCCAGCGTAGGCAAGTTACGTTGGCGGGATGAAGCCTGTTTTTAGGCATATTTTACTTTGTGGGTCCGGTGCACAGATACGCCAACGCATATTTGCACTTACGTGGCATATCTAGAGATACGTTGGCACAAGTGCTTTGTGAATCTGGGCCATATTGATTACACAGGTTCTGAGGCTGAACTCGCTTAGTGCCCTATCTGCATTTAATTATTCTCAGAACCCGTGTAATTCATATGTGTTTGGTTTTAATGTGATGAGGTAGCAACCCAACGTGGCTGCACTATTGTATTCTGACAATGGGGGGGGCGCTCCTTAGCTATTAGAATACACAGATCAGTGATGCAGCCACTAATCAAGGGACTTTTATCCAGCAGTGACCACACACGGATGGAATAGTGATGCTCACGTCCGTCCCTCCCTCCTACCAAGTGCCCCCAGAGCAAGCAACTTGATCTGGGGGCACCCGAGAATGCTCACTCTCAAGCTGCTGCTCTGTTGGTCCATTCACACACAAAGCCGCAGCTCAGCCCCCCCTCTTCTCATTGGCCCACTGGCAGTGATTGACAGCTGCCGCAGCTGTCTCATCCAATAAGGAGGGAGAGTTGAGGATTTTGTGCACATCGCTGATTCACAATTTGGGCTCTCCTGAGTATAAGGGGGGCTGGGAAGCTGCTGCACAAAGAAGGTTATTTACCTTCATCTATAGAATGCATAAAGATGAGAAACCTTGAGCCTTTAGAACCAATAGATTTAGGTCATGCTGAGATAATCTCCCATTACCTGAGCAATATTCTCATTTGTCTCTGAGCTCCTTCTTGCTATTCCTCGTCCTGCCTGTTGTTTCCTTGGATTGATTTTCTGTGTAGTGACCCCGGCTTCATCTCCTGGATGCGCTCGTCTGTTGCTTGTCCTGACCTTTATCCTGATTCCTGGATCTCCTCCTCTTCTCACACCCAACATAGAGAATGGAATTTGTGATCCTGAAGGCCAAATTTTACCAGACGTCTGGACCCCAAGAATCATAGTGAACACTAAACTGTCCCAATTACATATTTTCCCACTGGGGACCATAGTGCTTAAATACATACTGACCCTTCATATTACCTCCTGATATCCTCATCCTATTATTGTACAACCAATCCAGATAATTCTCTGTTATCTCTCTACAGGCAAACCTTAATAGATGACGCCACCAATGAGGATGGAGGAGGACCGGAGTCACATGACTGAGAAGATACTAAACCTCACCCTGGAGATCATCTACCTGCTGACCGGAGAGGTGAGGAGGATTCTGGGAGGTCACGTGACATCACTCTTATCTCTATTAATAATACACAGACCTGACCGGAGAGGTGAGGAGGATTCTGGGAGGTCACATGACATCACTCTTATCTCTATTAATAAAAGACAGACCTGACCGGAGAGGTGAGGAGGATTCTGTGAGGTCACATGACTTCACTCTTATCTCTATTAATAAAACACAGACCTGACTGGAGAGTTAAGGATAATTCTAGGATTCTAACATAACGTGTTCCTATTGGTTCCTCAATACAGAGATTTCCTCTTGTGAAGTCAGGTGATCATATGACCATCACAGTGACTCCATGTGACTCCCTAAAACCTGAGAGACACAACATGGAGAAGATTCTAGAAGTCACCAAGAAGATTATGGAGCTGCTGACAGGAGAGGTGAGCGGTGTCGGGAATTTTGGGACATTATCCAGTAACAGACAAGGGGCGTGTCTGGATGGTGACTGTATCAATGTGTGTGTCAGGTTCCTATAAGGTGTCAGGATGTCACTGTCTATTTCTCCATGGAGGAGGGGGAGTATTTAGAAGGACACAAGGATCTCTACAAGGACGTCATGATGGACAATCAGCCGCCCCTCACATCACCGGGTAAGAGGAGACTTTATTGTAAAGGAGAGAGCAGTACGGAGGCTCCACCTAGATCCTTCATCATCTGATAAACACATAGAAACAATGGCCCGGATTCACGAAACACTTACGCCGACGTATCTCGAGATACGCCGCGTAAGTCTATCTATGCGCTGTGCCCACAATCTGAGATACGCCTGAAAATAGGCTTCATCCGACCGACGTAACTTTCCTACGCCGGCGTATCGTTGGCGCATATTTACGCTGGCCGCAAGTGGTACTCCCATTGATTACCTATGCAAATGAGGGAGATACGCCGATTCACGAACGTACTTGCGCCCGGTGCATAATATACGCTGTTTGCGTAAGACTTACGTCCGGCGTAAAGTTATTCCCCATCTATGAGGCGCAAGTCATGTTAAGGAATGAACCAGGGAACACAGCCGTCGGATTTTACGTAGTACGTGAATAGGGCTGGGCGTAGGTTACGTTCACGTCGTAGGCAGCGATTCAACGTATCTTAGGCAGTTGTTTCGACGTGATTCTGAGCATGCGCACTGGGATGCGTCCACGGGACGGCGCATGCGCCGTACGTTATTCGTATCTTTATGACGCTCAGTCCTTCATTTACATGGGGTCACGCCTCATTAGCATGGCTCACGCCCACTTTCACCTACACTGGCTTACGCCAAGGAAGCCCAGCGTATCTTTAACAGCGAGTGCTTTGTGAATCCAGTGCTTGCCTCTGTGCACAGCGCCGGCGTAGCGTATATTAGATACGCTACGCTGGCATAAATATGCCCCGATGTATGTGAATCCGGGCCAATGTATTCAGTCAGTGTGTGTGTTTCCTACAGATGGATCCAGTAATGGGAACCCACCAGAGAGATGTTCCCGGTATTCCACACAGGAAGATCACACCATCCCTCACTGTTACAAGGTTGGTGGGACGGAGCATCTAGAACATTGGATTTTTTATGTGATGTCACAATAGTAAAGCTTATATTTTACAGGTGATAGTCTCTCTCATTTTCTTGATTTAGAGTGGAGTTCCAATTGATATAGAATTTGTGGTTAAATCAGAAGAGGAGAGGTATGTGAGGGATGATCAGCAGTCTATGGAGGAGGATGGAATAACGGGGACATTTATAGAGGAGGACACTCCTACAGAGATCAGCACAGGTGGGTCATTAACACTAAATCCATTCCTCCACCCATACTGCTCACTGATTGGTCCAGAGTAGGGCGAGGACTGGGTGATATCAGCCTGTAATCCCCTGGTCACTTTCCTGAGCTGTGTTCCCTGTCCTGTATTCCTGTATTTCTCTCGGATAATCTTCCTTCTCTGTGCTGTAAACACAATGGGCCGGATTCAGAAAGAGATACGACGATGTATCTTCTGATACGCCGTCGTATCTCTGAGTTCCGACGGTCGTATCTATGCGCCTGATTCAGAGAATCAGTTACGCATAGATATCCCTAAGATCCGCCAGGTGTAAGTGTCTTACACCGTCAGATCTTAGGCTGCAATTTCAGGCTGGCCGCTAGGTGGCGCTTCCGTATTTTTACGCAAGGAATATGCAAATGAGGATTTACGCCGATTCAGAAACGAACGACCGCCCGACGCTTTTTTTTACGTCGTTTGCGTTCGCCTTTTTCCGGCATATAGTTACCCCTGCTTTATGAGGGGTAGCTAATGTTAAGTATGGCCGTCGTTCCCACGCCGAGTTTTGAAATTTTACGTTGTTTGAGTAAGTCGTTCGCGAATACGGCTGGACATAATTTACGTTCATGTCGAAACCAATGACGTCCTTGCGACGTCATTAAGAGCAATGCACACTGGGATATGTACACGGACGGTGCATGCACCGTTCGTAAAAACCGTGAATCACGTCAGGTCATCACACATTAACATAAAACACACCCCCCCTTCCACATTTGAATTACGCGGCCTTACGCTGCAACACATACGTTACGCCGCCGTAACTAAGGGTGCAAGTTCTTTCTGAATAAAGAACTCGCAACCAAAGTTAGAGCGGCGTAACGTATCGGAGATACGTTACGCCGGGCGGACAGATACGCCAATGTATCTGAATCCAGCCCAATCTATGTCTCTAGACTGGATTTATGGAGATTCTGGGGTTCAGCTGGTAACAAAATATACATTTTCACCATAGACTTTACTAGATCTATGTTGTACATTACATACTCCTCACCCCTGCACTATATACTGTTTATGGTCGTTACCCTCTGACCGAGAGAGATGTGGATCACATAAACACGCGACAAGACTTACAACATAAATAGACCTGAAGTGTGCCTTGGTGGTCTGGTCAGTATGCCAAGAAAAGGGGGCATACCCAAGGTAAGTAATGGGTAGTTAATTGAAGAAGGATATGCTGAGAAGTGCCCTTTAAAAGGGAAGGGCGGGAGGGTGTCGAATGCGATTGAATGCGCAGACTCACGGACATGAGGTGAGCTGGAAAGAGTCGGCCCAGTGACGTGTAGTACCGCATACTGAACCGACAAAGAGCATGTGTGAGTGGGCTGCTTAAATACCCTCCGGGCTCCTCCCATAAACTCAGGCCACCATACTGGCCTTCTTATTTATGGTCGTTACCCTCTGACCGAGAGAGATGTGGATCACATAAACACGCGACAAGACTTACAACATAAATAGACCTGAAGTGTGCCTTGGTGGTCTGGTCAGTATGCCAAGAAAAGGGGGCAAAAGACTCAGATAGGGAAATAGTTTATATTGATTTCTTGTATTTATTTAGCCAGCTTGGTAAAGGCTTGTGCCATTCCTTCATGAGGATTTGGGATGTATGTGGCAAAACAAGGAGACTTCCATCAGCCTGGTATCTTGATTACGTAGTCTGGTACTCCCTGTTGGGAGGCAACTGAGGCTGCTCCAAAGAATGTCCAGAGAACTGACTGGGGTTTGAAGCCCAAGTAACTTAGGAGGATTCTGACATGCTTGACACACTGGCTGACACTCAGGGAGCTGGTTTAGAAAGGGTAGCAACGAGCTACCATCAGATTGGCTGGGTAGATGGAGCAGTAGTGGGTCGAGCACCGTCACTGGGCGACAGGCGTTGTCAGTCTGAAACAGGTTGATGTCAACCCCAGGGGCTGGTTTGTTGCGTTTGCAGACTGTGAGAGTGTAGTGGTTCGAAAGCGAGTCGGGTGGCGTCGGAGCAGTGTGTGACTGCCGGAGCCGCTGACTAAATTCACTAGGTTGTAGGGAACCGTAGAAGGCCTGGTAGATGGCTGTTTGGGTGACTAGTCTGGGCAAAGCCCTAAACAGGGAACGAGTAAGGATTTTAGACATGTCCCTAAAGAGGGGACTCTTGAAAGGTAGGCGCTTGCCACTGACTACAGGTTGGTGCTTCTGTATGCCCTGTAAGAGGGACTTGACTGCATGGGCTCGAGAATACTGACGGTTTACTGGGGTCCTGCAGGGACAGGAAATGCTGGATGCCATCTAGATATGGCGTGATAGTATTGAGAAATGGTCAGCTGCATGTGGCAATACGATATGAAGGCTAGGATGTGTCCAACTGCTGCTTTGGGGCAAGGGGCCAAAAATGTGCGATTAGTGTTCCAAGCAGTGCGATAGGCCTTCAGTGTGTTGCGTGCCAAGGAGTGGTTAATAAGTTGGATTGCGTTGGTGAGATGTGACTTCAGTCCATCGTCAGCAATGTCCATGGTGGGACAGGGATAGTTGTTGGGTCGGCTCCAGGCTCTTGCTGGAAAAAACATCCATTCCAAGGTTGGAATAGGAAAGCGCATCAGCTGCTTTTTGCATTTGCCTGGAAAAAGGTCTACATAAGATATTAACTGGTGACGGAGTGACAGCTGCGCGAGCCTGCGCAGGAAGTGATGGTGACTTAGATCTACCTTAATTGATGATGTCGGCTGTAGCCTGATTGTCTGTGGTGAAGAACAGTGTCTGTCCTGTTCAAGTGTGGTCCCAGACCTGGGCAGCTGCCACGATGGGGTGCAGCACGAGGTGTGATGAAGACTGGGTGAAAAAATTTAAGAGAATTTCTGGGGGCCAAGTTTTGGAGAACCAGTGGCGGCCTAAAAATGGCTGCAAAAGCCTTTGGTGGCTCGGCTGACACTGCCAGGATGAAGATTGAAATGCTGTTCTATCAGGTGGGGAAGTTGCCCCACATAGCTAAGTCTGCTACTGATGCTTGGTCTAGTTTGAGAACTTGGACTGGATCTTGCATTGGTGTGAGAAAATCAAGACAATACACAGGTGCTCAACAAGACGATATACATGCACTCGCAGGCCAACGTGCACTCGCAGGCCAACGTGCACTCGCTGGTGCTGGATGAAAACCTGAACTAACCGCAGGGAAAAAACACAGAGAAAAGATGAGTGGCCCGCGTGCCACTGAAGATGAATGGCCAACTGGGTGCCACTGTGTGTTTGTGTGGCTGATTGTTTGTCACTGAGGTGTGTTTGCGAGTTTAGTTTGTATTCGGGTTTGCACGTAGGTGCCTGCCGCAAAGTGTTTTATACTACTGCAGACAATATTGTGCAGTTGCAAGGGTGTCAGTGAGTGTCAGGTTGCTGGGACGATATTGTGTGGTTGCAGGGGCCTTGAGTATGAAGGTTTGTTTTGAGACGGCATTGCGTGGTTGCAAGGGTCTCAGTCTGGTTTGCTGAGACGATATTGCGTGGTTGCAAAAGGTCTCGATAATTATGAGGTTGTTTTGAGATGGCATTGTGTGGTTGCCACGACTTTGTATGGCTGCAAAGGTCTGAACGGGTGTCAGGTTGCTGAGATGAGATTGTGTGGTTGCAAAGGTCTAGACGGGTGTGAGGTAGCTGAGATGATATTACATTTAGCAAGGGTCTCAAATGAGTGTCAAGTTGCTGAGACAATATTCCCCTTTATTTTTTTTATTTTTTTTTAAAACGACTGTGAATGAAACGCTGGTAAACATGAGTTACCGCATCTGGCAGTGTTTACAAGCTTTTACAGGCATTGGCGTTTCAAATGCGTTTCGAATGCCTCTGAACATCCGTCTGAACCCATTTTTTTTTTTTTTTTTTTTTTACCAACAGCAGTGTACATGAGGCCAAAGATGATTTGTCTGGCTGCAAGGGTCTCAATGAATGCCAGGTTGCTGGGGCGAGACTGCATGGTCACAAAGGTCTTTGACGAGTGGGAGGTTGCTCAAGACAGTATTGCGTGGTTGCAAGGGTCTCGATGAGTGTGGCGCTGCTGAGACAGTATTGTGTTTGCAAGGGACTCAACAATGGTGTGAGGCTGCTGAGACGGTATTGCGTAGTTGCAAGAGTCTTGATGAGTGTGGGGCTGCTGAGACGGTATTGCGTTTGCAAGGGTCTGAACAAGGGTGTCAGGCTGCTGAGACGGTATTGCGTGGTTGCAAGGGTCTCGATGAGTGTGGCGCTGCTGAGACGGTATTGCGTTTGCAAGGGTCTGAACTATGGTGTAAGGCTGCTGAGACGGTATTGCGTTTGCAAGGGTCTCGATGAGTGTGGGGCTGCTGAGACGGTATTGCGTTTGCAAGGGTCTCAACAAGGGTGTCAGGCTGTGGAGACGAATTTTGCGTCGTTGCAACGGTCTCAACAGGTGTCAGGTTGCTGGACTGAGATTACGTGGCGGCAATTGTTTTTTTTTTTTTTTTTTTGCGTTTTATATATATTTTTCCTTTTTGCGTTTATTTTTTTTTTTTTATTTTTTTTTTCATTTTGTAAGGGTCATGTGTTACAAGGGTCTCAACAAGAGTATCAGACTGCTGAGATGATTTGCATGGTTGCAAGGTCTCAATCAATAAGAATTGGGTTACTGAGAAAGGATAGAAACACCTGGTTTGTTTGTACTGTACCTTAAGCAAGCAGTATAAGGTAGAAGGACAACGCCTGTTTGAATCGTAGGTTCCGCAGGGGTCACTAATGAGCGATATGGGAAACAACGAATGGTAGCAAATTGATAAGACATAAAGAATGTAATAACAAATCTTACTTGCGACAATGGGCCATGCGAGTGAGTTTGCGGCGGACTGTGGCTGGAGTGAAACATGTCGGGAACGTGTAGCGTGATGCCGGGTGTAGAAAATGGAACACGAGAAGTGCGTATCAATGCTTTGTAAGCTCCACTGCGGGAACCAAACATATGGTACAGGTGACACCATGAGTGGCCACGAATTTGACATGACAAACAAGCTAACGAATCCTACCTGGGACAGTGAATGTGCGACTGGGTTTGCTTTGGACTGGAGTGGATGTGCAACACATCCCTAGAGTGTGGTGTGGTGCCATGCATGACACACAGGCAATAACTTTGGTAAATAAATGAGAGAGAAGAGCCGTGTACAAGCAATTCGTAAGTTCCGCTGCGGGAACTAAAACACACGACATGGGGGAAACAATGAATGACAACGGTAGAAAGTATGCAATGTATCTGATACAAAATGGTTGTAAAATGCATGAAATGAATCCGATACGAATTGATAGTAAGGAGTATTGAACGAATCTGATACGAATTGGTTGTAGAGTATATGCTACCCCTTGCTTTGAAACCGAACACCTACCAACCACCCATCCCCCCAGGCTAATCAAGTGCAGACAAGGCACCATGTGAGTCCAATTACCACCTCAATCTGCCAAAGAACCCATACAAACACATGTCAATCTCCAAATGGATTTACAAATGAATCGTATGTTTGGCAGAAGGAAGTTACAAATGTACTACGCCTGAGCCAAATGATGTTGAAACATGAGCAAAAGTAACTCAGAAGCAGATTTTTTCCCAAAAGGGATGCAGGATAGGAAGCA
This sequence comes from Rana temporaria, assembly GCF_905171775.1. Classification (NCBI taxonomy): domain Eukaryota; kingdom Metazoa; phylum Chordata; class Amphibia; order Anura; family Ranidae; genus Rana; species Rana temporaria. The sequence goes on from NW_024404443.1 coordinate 309,953, forward strand.
TAACGAATTGCAAGATTGCACAAGATACGAAAAGGTTTGAATCCTACCTGCGAAGTAAGCGGGAACCGCCGGCGAAGACCATGAAGGGAGAAGCCGCAAAGCGCTTGCGATGTCGAATGCGATTGAATGCGCAGACTCACGGACATGAGGTGAGCTGGAAAGAGTCGGCCCAGTGACGTGTAGTACCGCATACTGAACCGACAAAGAGCATGTGTGAGTGGGCTGCTTAAATACCCTCCGGGCTCCTCCCATAAACTCAGGCCACCATACTGGCCTTCTTATATGTTGTACATTAAATCATTTTGATCCTATGAAATCCTAACTGTTGTATCCTTCTTAATAAGTTGTACATTATATAGGCCTTACCTCTTTTGCCCCCAATTTCTACCAGCTGGACATTTTATATCGGATGATTTGATTGGAGTCAGTGAGTAACTTATATAGCGCTACAAATGCAAACTAAATTGCCTCAAGGCGCTTTTGAATCCAGTGTCAACCTGATCCTTCAGAAGAGGTGGGTCTTACGTTTTTCCTGAAGGCCCGATGGTTTTCTTTCATGCGGATGTCCGTGGGTAGAGCGTTCCATAGCCGTGGTCCTTGGACTGCAAATCTTTGTTCTCCTTTAGATTTGTAGCGGGTCTTGGGGATGTGGAGGAGGTTTTGATTAGTTGACCGAAGGGCACGACTAGGGGTGTAGTGTTTTATTTTCTCGCATAGGTATTGAGGAGCATTTCCTTGTGCACATTTGTGAGTGAGGCAGAGAGTCTTGAATGTAAACCGATTCTTTACGGTTAGCCAATGTATGAACCTCAGGGATGGGGTGATTGATTCCCATGGTTTTTTCCTGTTACCAGTCTTTGCGTAGTCGAGTCGGGAATTAATGACTGATTAATGACTGATCCAACTCCTATTGCTGTGCCGGAAAAGATGGCGAGATCCACTAAATACTGATCCTATTTGTGCGTCCATTGTCATGTCTGACTCAAAGATGACTTGGGGTGATTGTTTGTTCAAAGATGGTGGGTGGTGTGCCTGTTGTCCTAGAGTTTTTCTTTTGGTTTGCGTTGAGAAAGAGAAGTTCTGTTTTGGATCCATTAAGTTTGAGGGAGCTCTCCGTCATCCAATTATCGATCAATAAGAGGCAATTTTCTAGTGCATGATATTGGTCTTTTTTTCCGGTGATTGCGAAGGTTGAGTGTCATCAGCGTGGGAGTGATAGAGCAGATCCTGTTTGCTGATGATTTTGAGGAGTGGGCGGAGGTAGATGTTGAAGAGCACGGGCAACAGGGGTGATCCTTGAAGGACTCTGCATGTAATTGTACGCGCTTCCGAAGTGATAGGTCCTAGTTTCACTGTCTGGGATCGATTCTCTAGGAAGGATGCGAACCAGGTCTGTGACTCTGGCTACTTCTGTGAGATGAGTGAGCAAAGTTTTGTGGTCTACTGTGTTGAAAGCTGCCCTGAGGTCCAGCAGCACCAGGAGACATGATTCTCCGTCATCTGCTGCTTCGAGGGCATCATGCCATATTTTGAGAAGTGCCATTTCTGTCCCATGGCCTGGGCAAAAACCTGATTGTAGTGGGTCCAGGAGTTTGTAGGTGTCCAAATAGAGTTGTAGCTGTTGTGCTACTGCTTTCTCCATGGACCTGGAGATGGTCTTAAGGCTTGTTACTGGTCTGCGGTAGTTTGGGTCTTTGTGGTTGAGGTCGGCTTTCTTTAGGAGGGGTTTGATTATGCCTTGCTTGAGGGAGATCGGAAAAATACCTTCTTTGAATGATTGATTTACGAGATGTGTTATGGTGGGTGCCAGGATGTCGGTATATTCTTTCAGAAGTTTTGTAGAAATAATGTCATTTGGTGATGTTCTGTCTCAGAAACTTCTGATGATGATTTTGGTGGTGTCGATGTTGATTGGGACCAGAATAAATTTAGTTGATTGTAAAGTATTTATGTGGCTTTTTTCTTCTTGCTCTGGCTGAGTGAGGTTGGTTGTTTTTTTTTTCTGCTTAATTATTTCCCGAATGTTTTAGGTTTTGTCAATAAAAAAATCACATATTTCATTGCAGAATTCCTTTTGTTTTGTTTGCAGGCGGCTCTAGGCAGTTGGGGTTCATAATCTGAGCGACTAGTTTGAAAAGTTTGCGGGGTCGTTTTAGGGCTTTCGAGATTGTGTTAGAGAAATTTTCCTTTTTTGCTTTAAAGATTGCTTTGTGGTATTTCTTGGTGAGTTATTTGTAGTTCGTGTGGTTTTCCTTTGTTGAGTTTCTTCTCCAGTTTCTTCTCCAGGCTCCTTCAGCTCTTCTGCGTTCTTGCTTCAGTGATGTAAGAGCGTCATTGAACTCGAATTTCTTTTGCAGATGAGTGCTCTGCGTTTTGGAGCGACTGTGTCTGCTGTCTGTAGTAATGCTTTGTTAAGGGAGTGGAGTGTTTCTTCCGTTGAGTGGTTTGACTTAGCATTGCTATTTTGTTGCATAGTGTGGTTTTGAAGAGTTGTGAGTGTTGTTTCTTCTGTGTTCTTGTCCAGTGTGTTGTTGAGTGTATAGGTTTTTGGAAGATGGTGTTGAAAGTTACCGTATTTATCTGGGTATAGCGTGCACCGGCGTAAAGCGCGCACCCCAGGTCTAAAAGGGAAATTTCAGGAAAAAAAATGAATTACTTACAGTTTGAATGCCCCTCATCAGTGTCTTGCCCGGCGGCCTTGTCCGGTCCGGCGTCCGTCTGCGGCCTTGGCGGTGTCCTCCCCGATTCTCCCGCGCTGTCTGAGCACTGTCGCCGACATATACCGAGCGCAGTACACTCGGGGACTTGGTGGTGTCCTCCCTGCTTCTCCCGCGCTGTCTCTGAGCGCCGCTGCCGACATTTACTGAGCGCAGTACACTCGGCTAGGCTCGGCCACGCTCGGCTCCTCTCGCATAAAGGCTAGGAGGCGGCACAGGGCATGACCGCGAGCATGGCCGAGCCTAGCCGAGTGTACTGCGCTCGGTATATGGTGGCGGCGGTGGCGCTCCGAGACAGTGCGGATCGGCGTATAACGCGCACCCACGATTTTCCCCTGATTTTAAGGGGAAAAAAGTGCGCGTTATACGCCAATAAATACAGTATTTTAAATTTGATGGCGTGGTGGTTCGTCCATGGTACAGGGGTGTTGTCCAGTATGTTGATGTCCATATTTTGTTTGAAGATGAGGTCGAGGGTGTGACCCGAAACGCGTAGGAGCATTTATCAGTTGCCCCAGACCTAGTGCTTCCAGTTGGTTTATGCACACGGTGGTGATGGGGTCCTGGGAGGAGTTAGCCTAGAGGTTGGAGTCCCAGAGTAGCAGGAGGTTTTTTGTTTTCAAGTTGTAAGTCGAGATAAACTCGGTGAAAGGTGTGTCTTTGGTCCCGGTGGTCTGTAGCATAACAGTATGTGGACGGTTTCCTCTGGTGTTGTTTGAAGTTGCAGAGTGAGTGTTTCCATGAAAGGCAATGAGTTCTGTAGAGTTGACTTGCTGAGAGAGAGGTGAGATTTGTAGATCACTGCTAGGCCTCCTCCTCTTTGCCCTATTCTATGCTCAGTTAGGATGCGATAGTTCTCAGGCACTAATTCTGCTAGGATGATGCTACAGTCTGGCCGTGATAAAGAGACAGTCTGTGTTGTGTTGAGTGATGAAGTCGTGAATTTCCTGTTTGTGCTTGACTGCCGATCTGGTGTTGATCAGGGCGCATGATAGGTGTTGTAGTTGAAGTGGTGCATTCTGGTTTTTGGCAGTCAATTGTCGATTGATTATTAGAAGTTGTTCTTTCCGTAGTATTTTTTGGTAGTGTTGAGGCAGTATTCATTAGGCTGCGGAGGGTGTCGGCTGAGTATTTGATGTTGAACATGGTGAGAGAATGCTGATGGGATGATGATGATGATGAGATGAGATGGTGATGACGATGAGAAATGAGATGAGATGCTGCTGAGGTGTCCTGGTGATGATGATGATGTTGAAGTTGGTGTTGCTGTTGATGACTCCGATCTCTCCCCCCCCCCCCCCCCCCCCCGTTGATCCAGAGGAAGGTGAAAAACCCCAGCCAAGCCAGATCCAATTTGCTTCAGCAGTGGAAAAAATTCCTTCCTGATCCCCCGAGAGGCGATTGGGGTTAGCCCTGGATCAACTACCTATATTGATTTGTGCCCAGTTATACTTGCCTAGTTGTCAGGAAGATACGCTGATGAGGATGAAGATGGTGAGTCCGTACGATGAGCTAATGAGTTTGAGATAGTGAACAGATGATGAGGTTAAGGCTGATGATACGGATGAGGATGATGATGAGCAAAAAGGATGGAGCCCAGACTTTTACGTGTTGATAATAATGTGATAACATCCTCAGACTTTGGAACCTTAAAAAGAAAGGGATAATGAGGGAGGAGTCAATAACCCAATGATGGGGGTCTTCAGGATCAGTCCAGTCTTCATCTTGGTTGTTCTCCCCCATCCTCACTCTCTGACCTCTGGTGGGGCTCAGCCCTGCTGTTATTCATGACTAAATCATGGACTAAATAAGGAAGAGCAGGACTTCTTGTGTTGGGAAGATGACAATGAGTGATAGAGGGGGTGGGGACACTCGTCCTATAATCCCCTCATCACTGTCACTTCTATAAAAGACAGTTCTCGTTGTTTCCTCACTCTCTGACTAAGGTCCATGAATAAAGAAATGATCTGGTAGGAGATCAGAGGAGCCATTTACTAGTTACCTTGAGGAAGGAATTGTAAGATACTCAGAGACAAAGCTGCCTGATGTGGGCGAAGTCCTGGTTTAGGGGAACCAATCTGCTCATGTCTAGTAATAAACCTTTTTTTCTATTTTAGTAGATGGACGGGAGATGAGGAAAACCTCACAGGATTGTCTCACTTTGTCTCCAGACTGTAAAGATGAGGACATCGCACAGTATAGTCCAGGAGAAAACCCGACTAGCTCAAATGTCCATCCGCCACTACACAGTGTAGATGGACCATCATATTCCTCTTATCCTGAGGAACCTCAGACTGTGCGGGACGGTGCCGGACCATCGTATTCCTCTTATCCTGAGGAACCTCAGACTGTGCGGGACGGTGCCGGACCATCGTATTCCTCTTATCCTGAGGAACCTCAGACTGTGAGGGACGGTGCCGGACCATCGTATTCCTCTTATCCTGAGGAACCTCAGACTGTGCGGGATGGTGCCGGACCATCGTATTCCTCTTATCCTGAGGACTCTCAGACTGTGAGGGACGGTGCCGGACCATCGTATTCCTCTTATCCTGAGGAACCTCAGACTGTGCGGGATGGTGCCGGACCATCGTATTCCTCTTATCCTGAGGAACCTCAGACTGTGCGGGACGGTGCCGGACCATCGTATTCCTCTTATCCTGAGGAACCTCAGACTGTGCGGGATGGTGCCGGACCATCGTATTCCTCTTATCCTGAGGAACCTCAGACTGTGAGGGATGGTGCCGTTCTTCCAACACATAAGAGGTTTTCCTGTACTGAGTGCGGGAAGTGTTTCCCTTCTAAATACAAACTTACTAGGCATAAAAGATCTCACACGGGGGAGAAGCCGTATTCCTGTCCTGAGTGTGGAAAATGTTTTTCACAGAAGTCCAATCTTGACACACATCAGAGATCTCACACGGGGGAAAAGCCGTATTCCTGTCCTGACTGCGGGAAATGTTTCTATTATAAATCCCATCTTAATGAGCATATAAGATCTCACACAGGAGAGAAGCCTTATTCCTGTGCTGAGTGCGGGAAATGTTTTTCAGTGAATTCCAGTCTTTCCACACATCAGAGATCTCACACGGGGGAGAAGCCATATTCCTGTCCTGAGTGCTGGAAATGTTTTTCAGAGAAGTCCAAGCTTTCCAGACATCAGCGATCTCACACAGGGGAGAAGCCATATTCCTGTCCTGAGTGTTGGAAATGTTTTTTAATGAAGTCCGATCTTTCCAGACATCAGCGATCTCACACAGGGGAGAAGCCATATTCCTGTCCTGAGTGTGGGAAATGTTTTTCACTGAAGTCCAGTCTTTCCAGACATCAGAGGTCTCACACAGGGGAGAAGCCGTATTCCTGTCCTGAGTGCGGGAAATGTTTTTCACAGAAGTCCAATCTTTACACACATCAGAGATCTCACACGGGGGAGAAGCGTTCCTGTCCTGAGTGAGGGAATTGTTCCTCACTAAAGTCCTGTCTTCCTGTACATCAGGGATCACACACAACCCTCGAGGTGTATTAGTGCCTTGAGTGCGGGAAATGTCTTGTATATGAATGTTGCTGGACATCACAGCTCTCATGTGGGGAAGAAGCACACCCTGATATACACCTCAGATATACTCCATGGCTGATCTTCATCATGTAAGAAACACTTCATAAGGAGATCAGAGATCACCAAAGACATGGATGAAGTGTTGTACTGTGTTGCCCATTGATAGCAGTATAAAAATAAAAATGGAGTCATTCCCTCTCATTGGCTGAGTACATTTTGTGGTGTAAGATTTCACAAACAATTAGAGGTCTGTTTATATGAAAAAAAAATAGTTGAACGTTTATGACCGGCATTCACCCAGCTGTGATGAATATTGTCCGTATTTTATTTCATACTCTGATTTCCTTGACTCCATCTAGTGACCATAAGGCAGTATTGCACTAATTGAGGTATTTCAGGAAAAATACCCGATTATGGCCACTAGATGGAGCTGATGATCATAGGAAATCACTGTGTTAGATCACAGCCAGAAATTGTAACAGCTGGATGAATGATTGTCACATTAGTCCAATAAATTCTTTGAAAAACAGACGTCTTATTTCCCTTCATCAGACATGTCTTCATACTAATACCTGAGATCATATTCATACACTTATCAGTACAGTACACACTGAAGGATAGAACTTCAATAAGACAACACTATTAGACTAACCATTGAATTACAATGAGAAATACTATGTTTGGGCTTTAGATGGCGCTAAGTATAATAGCAATTATCTCCAGCTAGTGGCAAATGTAGTATTTTCTATTTTAAATCAATGGAAATTATTCGACCAGCAAATAGCCAATTAAACTCCATTTTCCCCTCATTCACACAGAAGGAATGTACATGTATTTTCACCCGGAAAATTGCTGTACAATTATTTATGACTAGACCCCTAAATGTCAGGAGACGTTTATATAAAGATGGGAAGTATGGAGCAGATAAATGAATAGACCTCCTAGCAATGTTATTACCAGGCTGCAGCTAGGGGGAGCTCTAATGTGTGAGCACAGCAGAGTGATCCCTTCTAGCTCACATTAACCCTTTCACTGCCAGAGCTGGTTTTCCATTCTTTTTTCACACATGGTAAAATGCAGATTTTGGGCCTGAAGATTAGATAAAACCCCCAAACATATATTTCCTGAAAGCAGAGGCCCTGGAGAATAAAATGGTGGTAATTGTTAAGGTGTTCCTCGTACACAAATGTCACCTTCATATCCGGGTTTATTTTCTCCTTTCCTCCATTTTCTATGGTGTGATCTTTTCTACAATACTTTGTTATAATAATGTAACACGTTGTGTATTGTATGACTCCGCCTCCACATTCCAGACACGTCATTTTCCTGACCAATCGGATTTCTTCCTTTACTATTTCCTGATTTTATGACTGCAATCTTGTTATAAGTAACATTATAATAAAACGTTTATTGAATGAAGAGAAATAAAGAGTGTGTGTCGGTGTAATGATGAAAATCTGTGATTAGGGATGGGCCAAACACCCCCACGTTCGGTTCGCACCAGAACCTTCGAACGGACCGAACGGACGCGCAAACTTTTAGAACCCCATTGAAGTCTATGGGACTCGAACGTTCGAATTCAAAAGTGCTCATTTTAAAGGCTAATATGCAAGTTATTGTCGTAAAACGGGTTTGAGAACCCGGTTCTTGCCCCAGGGAACATGTATCAATGGAAAAAAAAGTTTTAAAAACGGTCGTTTTTTCTGGAGCAGCGATTTTAATGATGCTTAAAGTGAATAAAAAATATTGAAATCTTCTTTTAAATATCGTACCTGCTGGGTGTCTATAGTATGCCTGTGAGGTGGCACATGTTTAGAACTGTCCCTGCACAAAATGAGATTACTAGAAGAAAAAAGTGCTTGCGCTTTAAAACTGCTTGCGGCTTTAATGTAATGTTTGGTCCCTGCAATATGGATGAAAATCATTGAGAAAAATAGCATGGGTTCCCCCCTCCCCCCAGGTCATTACCAGCCCCTTTGGCCCTATATACTTTGAACAGCAGTATACAGGTGGTGCAAACAAGACATGGACTGTAGGTTTGTTGTAAAGGTAAAAAATGTTTCCCTAAATAGCTTCCTTTACCTTACTGCAGTCCTCCTTCACTTACCTCATCCTTCCATTTTGCTTTTAAATGACCTTATTTCTTCTGAGAAATCCTCACTTCCTGTTCTTCTGTCTGTAACTCCACACAGTAATGTGAGGCTTTCTTCCTGGTGTGGAGAAAGCCTCTTGAGGGGGGAAGGGGCGAGCAGAATTGTCAGGATGCCCACTAACACACAGCTCCTTTCTCTATCTGCAAAGTAGAGAGTGTCCTGACTTGCCTGCTCGCCCCCTCCCCCCTCAAGAGGCTTTCTCCACACCAGGGAGAAAGCCTTGCATTACTGTGTGGAGTTACAGACAGAAGAACAGGAAGTGAGGATTTCTCAGAAGAAATAAGGACATTTAAAAGCAAAATGGAAGGATGAGGTAAGTGAAGGAGGACTGCACTGAGGTAAAGGAAGATATTTAGGGGGAAAAATTGACCTTTCCAACCCCTTTAAAGCGGAGTTCCACCCTATTTTTCAACTTCTTTGCATTCTATTTAACACTGCCCCCTTAAATAGAATTGGCATGTTTTTTTTTTGTTTGAAAAACTCACGGTTTTCTTCTTGTGAGTTCATTTCCCTGTTGCGGCGGAATGGCCTCCCTGCCGCATCCAGCGCTGCTTTGCCTCCTGGGAGATGTGTGTCATCAATCCCAGGAGGCTGGGCTGAACTATCGCCGCCGTAGTTGAATCTCGGGGGGAGGGAGGGCAATGCCGCCCATAGAGGTGGTGTCCTCTTCCTCTTGTCCCTCTCCAACTCCTCCCATCGCCCCCGGGTTTGTCAGTAGCAGTGTCATTGCTTCCAAATACATACACTGCCTGGCGGTGTATGCATTTAGAAGTTCTGAGTATTCTTTCTGTCTCACCCCTCAGTGTGCTCTTGCACACTCGCTCCGTGTTCCCCTCAGATCCCCCCCTTCAGTCCTGTGCAATGGGAGAACCCGGAGGGGGGGCATAGCTACTGCACGCTGTATGCAGAGAGGGAGCTGAGCTGAGTGAGGGAGGGAAGTTTTGTGCAGGTAAAGTGCACACAATACAAAGTTTCATGTCAGGACGAGGAAATGTTTGTGGCAACATGTGACGGGTTAAGTGACAAGCCGAGTTGAAATAGCAGGCAAGTGTGTTTAGGAGCTGGCAGAGTTTGCAGCACCCCTCCCCCTAGCTGACAGACATCGGGACAGATATCTCCTAAGCAGGCACAGTACACTAATCACTATCTATCTACATAAACATCCCCCATCACTCTGTGTATGTCCCACTCAATGAGAAGTTCATTTATGACCTTTCCATTTAACCCTGCGTTATTCACACCCTGTACAATGACGTGTACACTCACCAAACTCTACACTCCATATAGAAAACAACATTCCTCAATAAACATATCAGAGCACAATGTTCATGGCTATTTGCATGTTACTGTATGAACACTGATCATTTAGAGAATCATGTATGTTTATGGAGAATTTATATTTTTTATGTGCCTAGGCCCCTTTCACATGGGCTTTCCGATCAGGTCTGCATGTCTGTTTTTCAGATGGACCCGATTGGATCCTCCAGTGTTCCCTATGGTGCGGCAGATGTCAGCGGTGACATGTCCGCTTACATCTGCTATCCAATCTGATCCTGTCCGCCAAATCAGATGGATGGTGGACAGTGGTCCTATTTTCCATCTGTCTGGCGGATTGGATGGAAATGGACAGGCAGTCCTCGGAGGAGAGCGGGACAGGCAGGTCCGTCTCTGCACAGTGAGTAGTGAATGATCTGTCATCCGTCTGCTCAGCGGATCGATCCCCCGCTGAGCAACGCGGAGCCCATCAAAACGAACGTGCCCCGTGTGAAAGGGGGCCTTACAGTTAGGCTTGGTTCACACCTGCAGGGGCAACCAAGCATAGGCATGCCAATGCGTGGTGCTGGGGGTGCCGGGGGCCAATGCGTGGTGCTGGGGCCGATGCAGGGTGCCGGGGCCGATGCAGCACAGCACAGGGATGGTGGGAACCCCTCATAATGGGCACAGCAGGAGTACAGCCACAGGAAGTCAGTGCAGGGATGGTGGGAACCCCTCATGAGGGGTTCCCACCATCCCTGTTCCTGTGGCTGTACTCCTGCTGTGCTAATTATGAGCGTACGAATCCGAAGTGAGTTTCGGGCACAAAATACGAAATAACGGCTAATGTGACACGGAACTAAACATAATGAATTTATTGACAGTGCACATGTCTAGTATATGTATACACAACACATATATAACAAGATATATATATATAATTTTGTTATGTAGATATATCTGAACAGGAACAAATTATTTAGTATATTTACTGGTTCCTGGAAGGAGGAGGGGAGGGGAGGAGAGGTTTGCATAGATAAGGGGCGGAAACTTTCTCTGACACTCCCGTTGCTATTGAAACCTGATCTGAAACCTATTACACTGCTTGTGCAACACTGAGCATGTGCAAGCTCTGAAAGGCTGAAATCCAGGAAGTCATAGGCCGAGAGGATTTATCCGCGGATACGGTCCATACGGTCCCAGCGGATCAATCCGTTGGGATGGATTCAAGCGGATAGATTTGAAAGCATGTCTTCAAATTTTTATCCGCTTGAAATCCATCCCAGGGGATAAAAATCCACGGAAACAGATCCGCTGGATTGTACACACCAGGGGATCTATTCGCTGGAGCCGGTCCGCGGATCAATTCCAGCGGATGGATCCTCTCGTGTGTACGGGGCCATACAGTCTGGCTTCATGATGCCCACACTTAAGATGGCCCCAGTCAATTTCTATTTTATAAAGTGTCTAAATGCTGTAACAACCTAACAAAACGGACCTTAGTTTACAGACTAACTTGTGTATTACAGGGGTATTTATATTTAAAAAGTGAAATTGTGGCCGGAACTCCGCTTTAAACAGATCCGTCTTCAGCCTCTGAGGACAAGGGACATATTACTGGAATTATTATGTGTTCTGTACGGAGTGCGTTCTGATGTTACAATTCATGGGAAGATCGAACAGATGCAGAATGAATCTCCCTATGAATTGTCGCACAGGATATATACGGTTATGGAATTGTTGGTCGGTAATAATCTTGCATTTGAACGTGGAGGCTCGATACATATCAGTATGTTTCTAGATGCTTTGCATGAAGATATCAAACAAAATATTTTATTAGTTACCCCGAATCCTCATGGTTTAAAAGACGTATTATTGAGAGCAGATCATTTATGGAGAAGGTCAAATGAGCAAGCTGTCAGAATTGATGTAGCCACATTGTTTAGGACAAACACTGAACAGAAAGATCAGAAGATAATATCTAATGATCACAACTAGGGTTGTCCCGATACCACTTTTTTAGGACTGAGTACGAGTACCGATACTTTTTTTCAAGTACTCACCGATACCGAATACCGATACTTCTTTTTAAATGTGTCCCCAAATGCAGCCATGTCCCCCCACAAATGCAGCCATGTCCCCCCACAGATGCAGCCATGTCCCCCCCATATCCAGCCATGTCCCCCCATATGCAGCCATGTCCCCCCCATATCCAGCCATGTCCCCTCCATATGCAGCCATGTCCCCCCCATATGCAGCCATGTCCCCCCATATGCAGCCATGTCCCCCCCATATGCAGCCATGTCCCCCCCATATGCAGCCATGTCCCCCCCATATCCAGCCATGTCCCCCCATATCCAGCCATGTCCCCCCATATGCAGCCATGTCTTCCCCCCATATGCAGCCATGTCTCCCCCCATATCCAGCCATGTCCCCCCCCATATCCAGCCATGTCCCCCCATATGCAGCCATGTCCCCCCACATATGCAGCCATGTCTCCCCCCATGCAGCCATGTCCCCCCCATATCCAGCCATGTCCCCCCCATATGCAGCCATGTCTCCCCCCATATCCAGCCATGTCTCCCCCCATATCCAGCCATGTCTCCCCCATATCCAGCCATGTCCCCCATATGCAGCCATGTCTCCCCCCATATGCAGCCATGTCCCCCATATGCAGCCATGTCCCTCTTACCTGCATGCTGCCGTGCCGCCTGGTTAATACGGGCGGGGAACATTACAGCTTTCATTTGAATAGCTGTAGTGATTCGCGTGGCGCTGCGTATAGACAGTTCACCCGAGCAAGGGGGAGTGTCTATACGCGGCGTGGCGGGAAACACTACAGCTATTCAGATGAAAGCTGTAATGTTCCCCGCCCGTATTAACCAGGCAGCGGGGATGCGGCGTAACGACGGCGGTGGGGGGTGGGGGGGAGTTGATATCGGATGAGGCATCGGGGGTATTTGCGGGATTACAAGTACTCCCGCAAATACTCGGAATCGGTCCCGATACCGATACTAGTATCGGGACAACCCTAATCACAACAAAAGGGGAAACTCTGGGTCAAACATAGGTGATATTAACATGAATCGATTAATCTTTAATTTTTTTGATCGATCAAAATCTTTTTGATCGATTAAAATTCTTTTGATTGGTACTCACCTCTCCGCCGGCTTCTGGGCCTTCAGGGAGTTCCGTCGGAGATCCGGTGACGTCACGGACATCGGTGGGGCTTGCCGTGTCCATCTGAAGGGCTCCTTTGCTGTGCCTTCATATCTGCATGCCGGCGGGACCTCACTATCTGCCACATGCAAGGACTGTTACACTTCCCTCTATCACTTCCCTCTATCAACCTGAGATTCTACAACCATCCACTGGGAGTTGTGATAGTTCCCTTCATGGGACATCTACATGCCGACGGACTGATGTTAACCCCTCCTCATCTGGATTCAGCAGTGGTATCGTTGTACACATTTTTATACCAATATCATACTTGGCTACATGTTTTTATGACTGCTTTTGCTCCCGTTTGGTATTACTCGCACCATTTTTACAGTTTATGTAGCTACATTGATTTTATCTCCAGTGCAATATTTATTTTGTTACCTACTTGAAGACTATAAAAGTTTTAATGCTATTCCCATCGAGCGCCGCCTTTGTGTGTTTTTTGTATCCTGCTATCCATTTTTCCAGTGGTTGGTGGCTGCACTGGGAATCAGCCTGCAAGGAGATCAGCTAAAAGTAGTTGGATCTGTATGTGCTGTGCTGTCACGCAGCTTTTACTGTCTAGCAGTTATTACATGTTATGTTATTATGTTATTTGGTATGATCCTTACCCCCTGCTGTTCTAGCTAGTTTGGTTGCTCCCACCCACCATTTCCTGCTCTAAACCCCATCTTTGCTTAGTTGCTTGAAAAGTCTGCAGAGTGTGGGAGCTGTGTATCTTCATTGGAAATTTACCTATGGAAAAGCCTCTATGTTTATATCCTTGTTACCTTGAAGCATAAAGAAGCATTGGAAAACACCTCTGGAGTCTTTATTCATTGAGTAAGCTGTCTGTTAAAGTCACCATTCAACCTGCTGCATACATCCTTACAGACTGGGTCTACAAGAAGCTTGTCACAGGTACAACCGATGCTGATACAGAACAGTAAATTTCCAGTAAATTTCCAGAAGAATCCATCACACAGCTATCTCTGCAGCTTCAGAAACGTGAGTAACCACGTGTGTGTGTGTGAAGAACAAACATCCTAACACAGGATACCATCTGCAGGCTGTGCACTGAGAGTTAGGCCTGTGTGCCACTGCTGCAGCCACCATTACTCTGTGTATGAAGCCAGCCTTCTACTGAATGCTCCATAACTGTTCACTGCCAGGGACTTTTGCCTTTATTGGAGAGCAATAAGTACCTTTCGAACTGCTCAAAGACTGAATCATAGCTTCATCAAGTCCCTAGGATTTATCATTGTCAAGCTGTTTTTGGTTGTGAATCCAATACCTGAATCTACTGAAATAACTGTGTATTCCTGCCTGTATAAAGTGATAGTGAGCTCAGCCATCCAGTCTGAAACAGTTGCAGCACTAGATGTCACAAATATCCAGCTCCTCAGTTCAATCTGCCTAATATCAGAAGTCACTACAGAGCTCAGCTCTGGCAGATTTGTAACAAGACACCAAAACTACAGCACTTGTCATTATGTTTGATAGAGATCCCACAGAGTAACCTGCATTTAACCAAGATAAAGCAGACTCCTTACTTCATTCTGCTCGTCCTGCTAGAGGCCCTCATCCATCCTTGAAGGCAAGAGAGGTTTATGAAGAAAGTAAGGAAGAAACATCTAGTAACCTGACTGCATTATGGCATAAGACTTTAAGTTGTATAAAAACCGCTAATGAAACTAGCAACAATCCTGAGCAATTGAACCCTGCTCTCTCAAGGGTTAAGAAAGCATTTGAGAATTATAAAAGACTTTCTGAAAAGTTCTATTCCCTATTGTCACATTACAGCATAGAGGAAGCCGCAGTGGAATTAAAGGACTTTACTTCTACTGACCAGCAGAGGCATAGCACATATCTTGAAGCAAAGGCACAGATAGAAGGTAGATTAGCACAGCTACATGAAACTACATCCTGTAAATCTGCTTCTTCCAGACACTCAGGAAAATCTTCTAGATCTGCCCGCTCCTATCATAAATCCTCTTCTAAGTCACTGCGGTCCTGCTCTGTAAGGTCAACACTGAGCGACCAAATAGTCAAAGCTCGCCAGAAGGTCGCAGCAGCCCAGGTTCAAGCCGCCTGCTCTGAAAGAGAAGAAGCCATCAAAGCAGAAGCTAAACGCATTCAAGCAGAAACAGAGGCTCAGCTAGAAATCCTTCAGAAGAGTAAAGAAAAGTAAGTAGCATTGGCGGAATTATCCGTCTTGGAACAAGCCCTATTGGAAGAAGAAGGAGCAGCTTGTCCCAGCTTGGCTGCTTGTCAAGACCCCATTGAAAGGACCCTACAGTTCGTCTTAAGCCAGAACCACGACATCACAGTCCCACCTACAGTTGGAGATTTTTCTCATAATCATCCAGCATGTGGACCAGAAGGCAACGTGTCACAAAATCAAGCTGGTCAACTAGACACACCTGCTAACAGAGACACTCCGCAACTACCGCATGTCACAAAATCAAGTGAGTCAACCTACGCGGCTCACGTGCCACCCTATGCGAATAGAGATTACAAGGGTACAGCAAAAGACTACAGGATGAACTCTATGACCCCTGTGATACAGTTCTCTTCAACTTCAAATGCTCAGAGACCTTCAGACATCAGACCCTTACCTAGATTGAACCCATCTGCAACACCTTTCGCTCCACCAACCAGCCAACTTCAGATACCAACCATGGCTCAAGTCGGCGCACCATCAGTATCCCCGGTGGCTATAAAAACTGAAAGCATCAACACTACGGAGCTCAGCAAGAGTATGGCTTTACAAGATTTGATCACAACTGGACTGTATAAATTTGATGACCGCCCAGAGAACTACAGGAGTTGGAGATCTACATTTAAGGCGGTAATCAAGAGCTTGCCCGTTGAACCTCAAGCAGAACTCGATTTACTAATAAGGTATTTGGGGCGACAATCTTCAGAACAAGTAAAGAGACTTAAATCTGTTTACATCTATAACTTTAACGCAGGCCTTGATGCTGCCTGGGAACGTCTAGAACAAGACTATGGGAGTCCCGAAGTCATTGAATCTGCCTTATTCCAGAGACTAAACGACTTTCCTAAGATCTCTGTTAAGGACAATCATAAGCTTAGAGAGTTAGGTGACCTCCTTCATGAACTTGAAATTGCTAAGCTAGATCCTAGTTTACCAGGTCTTAGCTATTTAGACACTGCTCAGGGCGTGAATCCTATTGTAGCAAGGTTGCCTAGTTATCTTCAGGGAAAGTGGACTAGTGTAGGATCAAAATATAAGTATGAACATCATGTTTCCTTCCCTCCCTTTTCTTATTTTGCAGAGTTCGTGCGGAAGGTTGCAAAATCCAAGAATGACCCAAGCTTCTTCTATCCAGATACAACCACCACTCCTTTAACCACTTCAAGGGGTATTGCCACCAACAGTAAGTTCAAGGATTTAAAGTATCCTATTGCCGTGAGGAAGACAGAGGTAGCATCCAACGTCTTGGCTACAGGCATTAAGGCAAGCAATCTCAATCAACAGTGTCCTATCCATAATGCGCCACATTCTCTCTCCAAATGCCGTGCATTTAAGGATAAGCCTATTGAAGAACGCAAGTCATTTCTCAAAGAGCATAATATCTGTTTCAAGTGTTGTGCATCCTCCAATCATTTAGCAAGAGACTGTAAGATCACCATCAGATGTTCTCTGTGTAACAGTGCCAAACATGTGGACGCTCTTCATTCAGACCTGTTCAAAAGGAAACCTTCACCCGGCAGCAACCCCAAGCCTACATCAGATGATGGCGGGAGAGAACTGAGCAACATGCCAACCCCGTAACCACAAGGTGTACAGAGGTATGTGGAGAAGGGCTTCATAGCAAGTCTTGTAGCAAGATATGTCTTGTAAGGGTTTTTCCTGAAGGATGCCCACAAAATTCCATAAAAATGTATGCCATACTCGACGATCAGAGCAATCGCTCATTGGCCAGTCCAGAATTCTTTGACCTATTCAACATTCATGGAGAGGCCTGGTCCTATACCTTGCAGACATGTGCCGGAAAGATCAATACTTCTGGAAGAAGAGCCCATGGCTTCATAGTGGCATCAGAATATGAGGGCATAGAGTTTCCTCTTCCAACTCTAATCGAATGTGATCAGCTACCGAACAACAGAAAAGAAATCCCCACACCAGAGGCTGCACGTCATCACCCCCATTTAAGCCACATTGCTGACTACATTCCACCACTTAACAATGATGTTAAGATCTTGATTCTACTAGGGAGAGACGTTCCTAGAGTCCATAAAATAAGAGAGTTATGTAACGGTCCAGACGATGCTCCTCAGGCCCAGAAACTTGATCTTGGATGGGTGATAATAGGAGAAGTCTGTTTAGATCAATCTCACAAGCTCTTGGATGTAGCTTCCTACAAAACCAATGTTGCCTACCGGTCGATGAAATGTCCATTGCATTATTATGCGAAGGAAAGACTTGATTTAAAAAACGAAGTTCCATATCAAGCACTCCAAGGTATAAACTGCAAGCTCACTTCTCAGAAGGACCTTGGTGATTCAGTGTACCAGACTACTTGCGATGACAACAAGATTGCCCCTTCAGTCGAAGATAAGGAGTTCATCAAGATTATGGATGAAGAGTTCTTCAAGGACAATTCCAACAGTTGGGTAGCTCCATTACCCTTCCGAGTACCAAAGCTTACTATCCCTAACAATCGAGGACAAGCTTTAACCAGATTTGCTGCACTTAAGAAGACTCTCTGTAACAAACCTGAGATGCAAGAGCATTTTCTAGCATTTATGCAGAAGATTTTAGATAACCTTCACGCTGAACCAGCACCAGACCTGTTGCCCAAATGGGAGAAATGGAGAAACTCCATGAAAGTACTGAAAGAACTTAATATCCCACGCTGCTATTCACCCACTTCAAGTAGTCTGAGGAAAGAGATTCACGTCTTTTGCGATGCATCTACCGAGGCTATAGCGGCTGTGGCTTATCTCAAGATCATAGATCCCTCCGGGACATCCTATGTCGGTTTTCTACTAGGAAGAGCCAAGTTAGCTCCAAAACCTGCTCACACTATTCCAAGATTAGAATTGTGTGGCGCAACCCTAGCTGTCGAAGTCGCAGAATTCCTGCAAAATGAAATGGACTCTGAAATTGATCAGGTTAAGTACTACACCGACAGCAAGGTCGTACTTGGCTACATATGCAACAGCGTAAGGAGGTTCTATGTGTACGTGGCTAACAGGGTAGAACGAATAAGAAAAGTCAGTTGACCTGAACAATGGAACTATGTCCCAACTGGTTTGAATCCCGCAGACATTGCAACAAGGTCAGTGCCAGCAGGTGTCCTCACGCAAACCTTTTGGTTTTCAGGACCCAAGTTTTTATCGGACCAGTCTTCTACAAACTCAAAAGAAGATATTGATTTCCACCTGGTGGATCCAGATACTGATCCAGAAATCCGCCCTGAAGTGATAACATTGAGTTCCAACATCTGCTCAAGAAGAAACTTGGAAGCAAGACGCTTTGAACGTTTCTCTTCTTGGAAAAGATTGGTGAAGACTATAGCAAGATTGAGTCATATTGCCCAGACTTTCCGCAAGCCAAATCAGACATTGTCTTGTCATGGATGGCATACTTGCAAGGAGTCACCCAATGCGTTGGAGTATGAGAACGCAGAATTATTCATCATACGTCTTGTGCAAGAAGAAGTCTTTGCAGAAGAGATTAAATGCTTGAGAGGCAATAGACCAGTCTCAAAGAGTAGCCCACTACTCAAACTGAACCCAATAATCAACTCAAGACCGTTGACTGCCGTATCTACGGACCCAGAATTTCTGACTATCTTAACTCCAGCTACATTATTGAGCCGGAAGATTGGACAGATTCCAGCGCCAAAGGGTATCTTCGATGAAAAGGACATATATAAACGTCAGTGGAGATACGCTCAATACCTTGCAGATTGTTTCTGGGACAGATGGAGGAAGGAATACCTCACACTTCTTCAAGGACGTAAAAGGTGGCAAACCCAGAAGCCTAACTTAAAGGAAGGGGACCTGGTCCTGCTAAAAGACCAGCAAGTTCACCGAATTCAGTGGCCAGTTGGACTTATTACAAAGGCCATCACCAGTGATGATGGAAGAGTCCGAAGTGTGGAAGTCAGGATCGTTAAGGATGGGGCTTCAAAAACCTTCCTGAGACCAGTCACAGAGACAGTCCTAATAATGCCTGCTTCCAAAAATTCTGATTCAGTGTTATGTGAAGGAGTCACTTAAGACCTTTAATATAGCTAGCTTTTAGACTTGAGAAGGCTAGATAGCATGTTACTGTATGCAATGTTAATAATATGTAAAAGAAAAACAATGTAGAGTATAGTGGTATCTCACGATACCAGGCGGGGAGTGTGCTGTCACGCAGCTTTTACTGTCTATCAGTTATTACATGTTATGTTATTATGTTATTTGGTATGATCCTTACCCCCTGCTGTTCTGACTAGTTTGGTTGCTCCCACCCACCATTTCCTGCTCTAAACCCCATCTTTGCTTAGTTGCTTGAAAAGTCTGCAGAGTGTGGGAGCTGTGTATCTTCATTGGAAATTTATCTTTGGAAAAGCCTCTATGTTTATATCCTTGTTATCTTGAAGCATAAAGAATCATTGGAAAACACCTCTGGAGTCTTTATTCATTGAGTAAGCTGTATGTTAAAGTCATCATTCAACCTGCTGCATACATCCTTACAGACTGGGTCTACAAGAAGCTTGTCACAGGTACAACCGATGCTTGAAACAGAACAACCTGTGATGCCAATCAGTGCCCATCAGGGTTGCTTGTCAGTACCTACTCATCAGTGAAAGAGAAAACGTACTTATTTACAACATTTTGTAACAGAAACGAAAAGAAACTTTTGTTTTAAATTTTCTGACTTTTTTTATTTGTAGCACAAAACATAAAACCCAAGTGGTGATCAAATACCACCAAAATAAAGCTCTATTTGTGGGAAAAAATATAAAAATTTCAAATTGATACAGTGTTACATGACCGCGCAATTGTCATTCAAAGTGTGAGAGCGCTAAAAGATGGAAATTGGGCTTGGGCAGGAAGGCGGTGAAAGTGTCCGATATTGAAGGGGTTAAACGTGTGGGGGGAGGGGACATGCAAAATCATCTCTGGCAGTGAAAGGGTTAAAGGAAACATTCACCTTTGGGAAGATGTTACATATTAATTTTACTGCAGCGGCTCAGCCTCTGTGTGACAGAAGTGCGGCAAGAAGTTCCCTATATAGGCTGTCACTTTATGAAAAGAGTGCGGCTGTGCCATTCATTCACAGAGTTCTGTCCTTTGCCAATGGTGGCTTGTAGATTTTAATGAACTCCCACACCGCTGCTGAGCTCTCTGGTAGATGAGGGACAAGGAGATTGGGACCCCTATTTAGTCCCTTGGACAAGTCATTTTTTTTAAATGTCCACACCCGTTTCTTACATGATGAAGATCAGCCATGGAGTATATCTGAGGTGTATATCAGGGTGTGCTTCTTCCACACATGAGAGCTGCGATGTCCAGCAACATTCATATACAAGACATTTTCTGCACTCAAGTCACTAATAGAACTCAAGGTTGTGTGGGATCCCTGATATACAGGAAGACAGGACTTCAGTGAGGAACATTGCCCTCACTCAGGACAGGAAAGTGGCATTTTCCCCGTGTGAGATCTCTGATGGCTGGAAAGATGGGACTTCACTGAAAAACATTTCCCGCATTCAGGACAAGAATGCGGCTTCTCCCCCGTGTGAGATCTCTGATGTGTGGAAAGACTGGACTTCTGTGAAAAACATTTTCCGCACTCAGAACAGGAATATGGCTTTGTGTGAGATCTCTGATGTGAGGAAAGATGGGACTTATCTGAAAAACATTTCCCGCACTCAGGACAGGAATATGGCTTCTCCCCCGTGTGAGATCTCTGATGTGTGTGAAGACTGGTCCTCTGTGAAAAACATTTCCCACACTCAGGACAGGAATACGGCTTCTCCCCTGTGTGAGATCTCTGATGTGTGTAAAGACTGGTCCTCTGTGAAAAACATTTCCCGCATTCAGGACAGGAATATGGCTTCTCCCCGGTGTGAGCTCTCTGATGGTTGTAAAGCTCAGACTTCTGTGAAAAACATTTCCCACACTCAGGACAGGAATGCGGTTTCTCCCCTGTGTGAGACCTTTGATGTGTGTAAAGATGGGACTTATATGAAAAACATTTCCCACACTCAGGACAGGAATGCGGCTTCTCCCCTGTGTGAGATCTCTGATGTCTGGAAAGATTGGACTTCTCTGAAAAACATTTCCCACACTCAGGACAGGAATGTGGCTTCTCCCCTGTGTGAGATCTCTGATGTGTATAAAGATGGGACTTCTGTAAAAAACCTTTCCCACACTCAGGACAGGAATATGGCTTCTCCCCCGTGTGAGATCTCTGATGTGTGGAAAGATGGGACTTCTCTGAAAAACCTTTCCCACACTCAGGACAGGAATATGGCTTCTCCCCCGTGTGAGATCTTTGATGTTTGTAAAGATGGGACTTACGTGAAAAACATTTCCCACACTCAGGACAGGAATACGGCTTCTCCCCCGTGTGAGTTCTCTGATGTCTGTAAAAATGGGATTTCAAAGAAAAACATTTCCCGCACTCAGGACAGGAATGTGGTTTCTCCCCCGTGTGAGATCTAAGATGTGTGTGAAGCTGGGACTTTATTGAAAAACATTTCCCGCACTCAGGACAGGAATACGGCTGGTCCCCCGTGTGAGATCTTTGATGTGTGTGAAGATGGGACTTCACTAAGAAACATTTCCCACACTCAGTACAGGAATATGGCTTCTCTCCTGTGTGAGATCTTATATGCACAATAAGAATGGATTCAAAATGGAAACATTTCCCACACTCTGGACAAGAATACGGTTTCTCCGTGTGAATTATTTTATGCCTATTAAGTTTGGATTCAGAAGGGAAACACTTCCCGCACTCAGTACAGGAAAAGCTCTTATCTGTTGGAAGGACAGCACTGTCCCGCACAGTCTGAGGTTCCTCGGGATAAGAGGAATACGATAGCTCGGCACCGTCCCGCACAGTCTGAGGTTCCTCAGGATAAGAGGAATACGATGGTCTGGCCCCGTCCCGCACAGTCTGAGGTTCCTCAGGATAAGAGGAATACGATGGTCCGGCACCGTCCCGCACAGTCTGAGGTTCCTCAGGATAAGAGGAATACAATGGTCCGGCACTGTCCCGCACAGTCAGAGGTTCCTCAGGATAAGAGGAATACGATGGTCCATCTACACTGTGTGGTGCTGGATGGCCATTTGAGGTAGTCGGGTTTTCTCCTGGACTATACTGTGTGATGTCCTCATCTTCTACTTTACAGTCTGGAGACAAAGTGAGACAATCCTCTGAGGTTTTCCTCATCTCCCGTCCATCTACTAAAATAGAAATACAAAGATTATTACTAGACATGAGCTGATTGATTCCCCTAAACCAGGACTCCACCCACATCAGGCAGCTTTGTCTCTGAGGATCTTATGCTGCATACACACGGTCGTAATTTCCATAAAAAAAAAGTGTGATGGGAGCCTTTTGACGGATATTCCGACCGTGTGTACGCTCCATCGGACATTTGCTGTCAGAATTTCTGCCAAGAAAAGATTGAGAGCAGGTTCTCTATTTTTCCAACGGAAAAAATTATTGTTGGAAATTCCGACCGTCTGTATGCAATTTCGACGCACAAAAAAAACACGCATGCTCAGAATCAAGCTGAAGAGCCAAACTGCCTATTGAAATTCATTGATCTCGGTTCATCATATGTCTTGTACATCACCGCGTTCTTAAAGGGGTGGTTCCCCTAAAAATAAACTTTTAACATTGCTTTTCCCACATTAATTACGATTAGAATCGGCTGGTTTTATTAAAAAAAAAAACATCCGTACATACCGTTTGCTATATTAGTTCTCACCGCCACTTCCGGGTACGATGCTGGCGGTGGGCGTTCCTAATTGATGGACAGGCATCCGACCGACACATACATCGCGTCACGAGATGCCGAAAGAAGCCGAACGTCGGTGCGGCTCTATACGGCGCATGCGCACAGACGTTCGGCTTCTTTCGGCATCTCGTGACGCGATGTATGCGTCGGTCGGATGCCTGTCCATCAATTAGGAACGCCCACCGCCAGCATCGTACCCGGAAGTGGCGGTGAGAACGAATATAGCAAACGGTATGTACGGACGTTTTTTTTTTAATAAAACCAGCCGATTCTAATCTAATTAATGTGGGAAAAGCAATGTTAAAAGTTTATTTTTAGGGGAACCACCGCTTTAACGTTCGGAATTACAGACAAGGATTTGTGTGACCGTGTGTATGCAACACAAGTTTGAGACATTTTCAGTCGGAAAAAAAATGTGGTTTTCTTGTCAGAAATTCTGCTTGTGTGTACAGGGCATTACAAATCCCCCCTCAAGGTAACTAAATGGGTCCTCTGTAGGGTGGCAACTAATGATTATTTTCAGAATTGATTAGTTGGCTTATTATTGTTTCAATTAATTGGTGCATAATTTGGTTAATATTCTTGAATATCTATATACAGCGGTAAATATAAATCTCCAGATATATAGTTGGATATTTAATCCACTCTGAGAATAACAGACAGATAGATGTATTATTAGAGGGTGAATCTGCTACATATAACAATCAGAGATCAACATTAATAAAATATAAAAAAGAGGTAAAACGCTGTTTTTCAGATGATCAGACAGGAGTGTAATATAATATGATGGGTGACAGACTCCCTTGTCATAGACAGGTAGGTGGGTACAAGCTCCCTGCACCTGATGTCACTTATGCTGGCCGTACACAAACTCATTTTTCTTTCACTAAAACATTCATCCAATTTTCTAACCATTAGTGGGTCAAATCAGCGTTCATTTTCCACCACAGTGATGGGTAAATAAACCTTTTATATTAAAGTAATACTGAACGCTTTTTCATGGATATAATAATTTTATATATAATGCACAATACTAGTAAACTTTTACTTTATGTAATAGTAATCCTTCTATCACCTCCAGTCTATCAGCCTCCACCTTCTCTGGGGTCAGATTCTGATCTTCCCTGTGCAGAGACCTTAAAGTCATTGTAAATTTTTTTTTTTTTTTTTAAACAAACTTGTCATACTTACCTACTCTGTGTAATGGTTTTGCACAGAGCAGCCCTAATTCTCCTCTTCTGGATGCCCCCCCCCCCAACCCCACATGTTTGTCTCCTTCTGCCTTCAGAGTGCTCCTATAAGAAGCCACAAAGTATAGCATAGGGTTCCCCTATAGGAAGGTACAAAGTATAGTATAGAGTTCCCCTATAGGAAGGTACAAAGTATAGTATAGAGTTATCCTATAGGAAGATACAAAGTATAGTATAGAGTTCCCCTATAGGAAGGTACAAAGTATAGTATAGAGTTATCCTATAGGAAGATACAAAGTATAGTATAGAGTGCCCCTATAGGAAGGTACAAAGTATAGTATAAAGTTCGCCTATAGGAAGGTACAAAGTATAGTATAGAGTTATCCTATAGGAAGGTACAAAGTATAGCATAGAGTTCCCCTATAGGAAGGTACAAAGTATAGTATAGAGTTCCCCTATAGGAAGGTACAAAGTATAGTATAGAGTTCCCCTATAGGAAGGTACAAAGTATAGTATAGAGTTCCCCTATAGGAAGGTACAAAGTATAGTATAAAGTTCCCCTATAGGAAGGTACAAAGTATAGCATAGAGTTCCCCTATAGGAAGGTACAAAGTATAGCATAGAGTTCCCCTATAGGAAGGTACAAAGTATAGTATAAAGTTCTCCTATAGGAAGGTACAAAGTATAGTATAGAGTTCCCGTATAGCAAGGTACAAAGTATAGTATAGAGTTCCCCTATAGGAAGGTACAAAGTATAGTATAGAGTTCCCCTATAGGAAGGTACAAAGTATAGTATAGAGTTCCCCTATAGGAAGGTACAAAGTATAGTATAAAGTTCCCCTATAGGAAGGTACAAAGTATAGCATAGAGTTCTCCTATAGGAAGGTACAAAGTATAGCATAGAGTTCCCCTATAGGAAGGTACAAAGTATAGTATAAAGTTCTCCTATAGGAAGGTACAAAGTATAGTATAGAGTTCCCGTATAGCAAGGTACAAAGTATAGTATAGAGTTCCCCTATAGGAAGGTACAAAGTATAGTATAGAGTTCCCCTATAGGAAGGTACAAAGTATAGTATAGAGTTCCCCTATAGGAAGGTACAAAGTATAGTATAAAGTTCCCCTATAGGAAGGTACAAAGTATAGTATAGAGTTCCCGTATAGCAAGGTACAAAGTATAGTATAGAGTTCCCCTATAGGAAGGTACAAAGTAGAGTACTTTGTACCTTCCTATAGGGGAACTCTATACTCTACTTTGTACCTTCTTATAGGAGAACTCTATACTCTACTTTGTACCTTCCTATAGGGGAACTCTATAGAGTATAGAGTTCCCCTATAGGAAGCCAAAGTACAGTCTATAAAGTATAGTATAGAGCTCCCCTATAGGAAGCCAAAGTACAGTCTATAAAGTATAGTATAGAGCTCCCCTATAGGAAGATACAAAAACGTTTGTCTTTGGAATTACTTGAAAAGAAAAAAGGTGCCTCTAAGTGCATAAGTAAAACTTTATATTTTCAAAAGGGTTAAAAACACTTACAAAAGGGTGGATGGGTAGGAGCACATCATATTAGTAATATGGATGGTGGTCCGGCGTTCTGGTAGTCCCAAGGAGTCTCAGGGATATCAGAATCTCCTCCCTACCCTGTCCAAGAAGCCTAAATGTGCTTATAGAAAAAGCACCCAACATCAAAAGCAAGGTGGTACCTAGTAAATTGAGAAGAATCCACCACCTTCAGGTCATTGCCTTCCAACTTTTTTTAGCCATTACAGGCATGTATCAATGTGGAAACCCCTTGTGTAAGACTTGCCGTTTTGTCAAACATGACCAGAAGGATTTCTGTGTAAAAGTAAAAACATCCTCTCAAGGGCTTTCACACATATTCAACTGACCATGTAGTTTACTGTTTGACATGCGGCCTTTTCTACGTAGAGTGAACTATAAGGCCACTATGGAAGCACTTCGGCGAACATTGCAGTTTCATCGGCGGGGGACTGGACACCCACAGTGTCCCTAGGCATTTCCTCGAGTACCATAACAAATCTCTTGATGGTTTGAGAGTTTGGGTTATTGAGGCAATGCTTATAGACCTCCCGCTGAGCAATTCCACAAGCTCTGCTAAAAAGAAATCTACCGGATGTTCTCTTTGGAAGTACTGGCACCTGGAGGGTTAAATGAGGATTTTGAGATTAGTGTGTTACTCTAGTATTGTTCCCCCTCCCCCCTTTTTTTTTCTCCTCACAATGTAACATACCCATATCATGTAGCGCTGCTCATATCTATTAGTGCTTATCATTTTATTCCACATGTTTCATAGTGGACAATAATATCCCATGGGCCAGATCCACATACACTACGCCGCCGTACCTTACCTGGCGCATTTTTGAATCCTCAGCGAGTTTGCGCCGTAAGTTACGGTGGCATAGTGTATTTCTGTCGGCGGATTTGAAATTGGGCGGGTTGGGGGCGGGTTTCATTTAAATGAAGCGCGTCCCCGCGCCAAAATGAACTGCGCATGCGTCGTCCCGAAATAACCCGACGTGCATTGCGCTAAATGACGTCGCTAGGACGTAATTTTTTTTAACTTAGACGTGAGTTACGTCCATCCCTATTCACGGACAACTTACGCCGCAAAATACCAGCTTTAAAGGAGTTGTAAAGGAAAAAATGTTTTTGCCTAAAATTAATGTCTGTAAGGTAGACAGACAGAATAGTGTAATGATTCTGTTAAAAAACGAGTAAATACCTATTAAATTCCTTCATCTATATCACCTCCGGCATTCTAGTTTCTGTTCTCTCATTCACTTCCTGGTTTGCGGCGCTCGTTCATGTAAGAACTACATTTCCCAGTATGCATCGCGGCACGCCCAATAATTCACACCTCCTTGAAGTTTCTAACATGTAGAGAGCGTCCTGCCGCACAGATGTAGTTCCCAGGAGGGGGCGAGCGCGTCACTGACCACCGCAGTAAAGCCTCCCTTCACGGTGGTCAGTAAAATCAGACAAGCAGGAAGTGAACAGAACAGAGAAGAAATAGAGCAACTTCTGAGCAAAAACAAACAATGAGGAAGTGAAGAGGAATGTCTGCATACATTTCCTTTACAACCCCTTTAACTATACGCCGGAAAAAGCCGACTGCAGACAACGTTAGAAAATGCGACGGCCGCGCGTACGTTCGTGGATCGTCATAAATCGCTAATTTGCATACCCGACACGGAAAACGCCACCCAGCGGACGCCGAAGTATTGCATCTTAGATCCGAAGGCGTACGAAGACGTACACCTGTCGGATCTAACCCAGAAGCCGTCGTATCTTGTTTTGAGGATTCAAAACAAAGATATGACGCAGGAAATTTGAAAGTACGCTGGCGTATCAGTAGATACCCCGGCGTACTTCGTCTGTGGATCTGCCCCAAGTGTTTTTCAGATGTGTATGTATGTGGACATGTTTTTTGCCCATGTGCGTTTGTTTGTGTGCATATGGTCACACGTGTGCATATACATCACACACCCACACATGGCAGAAGTGACAGCCAGAGACTGCAGGCATGGTACAGGAGACAGCCAGAGACTGCAGGCATGGTATATGAGACAGCCAGGGACTGCAGGCATGGTACAGGAGACAGCCAGAGACTGCAGGCATGGTACAGGAGACAGCCAGAGACTGCAGGCATGGTACAGGAGACAGCCAGAGACTGCAGGCATGGTACAGGAGACAGCCAGAGACTGCAGGCATGGTACAGGAGACAGCCAGGGACTGCAGGCATGGTACAGGAGACAGCCAGGGACTGCAGGCATGGTATATGAGACAGCCAGGGACTGCAGGCATGGTATATGAGACAGCCAGAGACTGCAGGCATGGTATATGAGACAGCCAGGGACTGCAGGCATGGTACAGGAAAAGACAAAAGCGCCTCTGAGTGCAAGTATTTAATGAGTATGTACAACAACATGTAATCCGACACTTACATGAATGTAAAGAGATTACAAGCTCCTGGGTCAGTCCACAGCATCTCTGGGTGTCCTGTCCTGTATGATCAGAATCTTCTGCTGGGGTCACCACAATCTCTGGCAGGATGGTAGAGAGCCTGCACCTCATCCTCCATCCAGCCAGGGAGAGCCCGGAGTCACAGCTGGAGGAGGGAGGGTATGCAGTGAGGAGACGTGGCATGTGGAATGTTAGAACGGATGGGCGACCTGCACCTAGCAATGCTACTGGGAGGTGGAGGCGGGGATGGCTCTGTTTGGAGGGGAGGAGGCGGCGTTCCGCTCCCTAGCAATGTCACCCCTGGTATCAGAGCATTTTCGCAAGTACCGATACCTGTGAAAATGGCTAGTATCGGTGCAACCCTACGTTTAATGATTCCCTTCCTCGTCATATATATTCTATATAATCTACCATCGATCCATTGACGTATATTGTCCTCCATTTTATAGGTAGATTCAGGTAGAGTTAGGTCGACTTATCAGTAGATAAGTCGACCTAACTCAGAATCTATGCCGACCTATGTTTAAGCATATGCTCAAACAGAGATACGCTTAAACATATCTAAGATAGGACAGCTTGCCCCGTCCTATCTTAGGTTGCAATATTTTGGATGGCTGCTAGGTGGCGCTTCCATTGCGGCCGGCGAAGAATATGTAAATGAGTTTGTACGCCGATTCACGAACGTACGCCCGGCCGCCGCAGTCGATTTACGCCATTTCCGTAAGGCCTTAGGAGGCCTAAAGTTATTCCACCTATTAGGTGGAATAACAATGTAAAAGTATGGCCACCGTTCCCGCCGCGAGGTTCGAAGTCGTTAGCGCAAGTCGTTCCGCGAATCGGGATTTACGCCGTTTACGTCCACGTCGAAATCAATAGGCCTGTGCGACGTACATAACCGCAATGCACACTGGGAAATGTAGTTGCCCGGCGCATGCGGAGTGTTTAAAAAACGTCAAAAACGTGAGGTCAAGCCTCATTACCATTAGGCAGGCAAGTATATTGAGAATCATTACTAGCCTAGCTAATTTACGGCGGCGTAGCCTAAACAGGCTAAGCTACGCCGCCGCATCTTTAGGCACTCGTACCTGAATCTACCTACTAGTGGCCTGGATTCAAGAAGCAATTGCGCCTGTGTATAAGTTACACAGTGCAATTGCTTACTTGCCCCGGCATAACGAATGCTCCCGATTCAGGAACCTCGTTACACCGACTGCAGCCTAAGATATGCGCGGCATAAGGCTCTTATGCCCGCATATCTTAGGCTGCATTCTTGCGATGGCCGCTAGGTGGCGTTCCCATTGTGCTCAGCGTATAGTATGCAAATTGCATACTAACGCCGATTCACAACGTTGCGCGAGCCCTGCGTACGCAATTTACGTCGTTTCCGTAAGGCGCTTTTCGTGTAAGGCTGCCCCTGCTATTAGCAGCCAATGTTATGTATACCCGTCGTTCCCGCGTCGCGAAATTTGAAATTTACGTAGTTTGCGTAAGTGAATTGTGAATGGCGCTGGACGCCATTCACGTTCACTTTGAAGCAAATGACATCCTTGCGATGTCATTTGCTGCAATACACGTCGGGAATGTTTCCCGACGGAGCATGCGCTCTACGCTTGGCTCGGGAACGCGCCTAATTTAAATGATTCCCGCCCCCTACGGGATCATTTAAATTGCGCACGCTTACGCCGGGCATTTTGCCGGCGCGCCCACGCAATTTACGGAGCTACTGCTCCGTGAATCAAGGGCAGCGCAGTAAATTTGCGGGGGCACAGGGCAAAAACGCTGCCCTGCGCCTCCGTAAAAAATGCGCAATTCTACTTGAATCCAGCCCAGTGTTTATATTGGATATATACATACACAGCGAGTGACGTGCCATCAAGCTGCTATGCTCCATCTGCATGCAGTGATATTGGATAATTGTGTTGCACATTACTTGTGTGTTTTTTTTTTTGTGTCCGCAAAACGCTGTTTTTATATTCATTATGTTATTTTATAAGCTCAGTGATTCCCTTTGTCCTGCTCATGTCCACATTGGCATGAGTTAAGATAGAAAACAATAATCATATTTACTGGCAGAAATATGAAAGTCCAGTAGGCCTCACAATTGAAGTGAACTATTGCAAATGAAAACCTTTCAGAGCAAAACAGATGATTTCACATGTTTTGCAAAGCCTTCAATACATTAGCCATCTTTTAACTTGTACGAGCCTTGTGTTGAATCAGAAACAATGGTTTTCGTAACCAAACAAGAGATGTTTAACCAGTTAATCATCGCCTTATAGACAATATACGTCTACAAGGCGGTCGCTTAACTCTTAACGTCCATGGGAGTGTCCGTGACCGCCGGGTCCAGAGGACCCGGCGCATCACGGATTGCGGTAAATTGCCGCTGATAGCGGCCGTTTACCACGTGATCGCTCCGTCCAATGACGGAGCGATCACATGTAAACAAACCGGCGTCATTTGATGACGCCGGTTCCTCCCTCCTCTCTCTGTACCGATCGGTACAGTGTGAGAGGGGGAGAGCGGGTGTCAGCAGCGCTGTGGATGGATCTGTGACTATTGCAGTCACAGATCCATCCATCCCTGCTCAGCCATCCCTGCAACCCCCGCCCCAATACTGTGCAATGCCCCCCGCACCAATACTCTGCAGTACCCCCCGCACCAATACTCTGCAGTACCCCCCGCACCAATACTCTGCAGTACCCCCCGCACCAATACTCTGCGATACCCCCCGCACCAATACTCTGCGATACCCCCCGCACCAATACTCTGCAATACCCGGGAAAAAAATGAGTTTTAACCACTTCCTGCCCGCCGGTCGTCATATGACGTCCTTGACTTTGTGCGGGGATATCTGAATGATGGGTGCAGCTACAGGCATCATTCAGATATCTTATTTTTCAGTCGGCGATTCTCTACACCATAAGAATAATCATGCCGCCTCTTGATTGTTCTTACGGGAGGCGAAATGGGACGTCCCCCCTCCCTTCTCCCTCCGGTGCTTCTTCCGACTCACCGCTACGATCGAAGCCAGGATGTTTTTTTTTTTTAAATAAAATTAAGTAAAAATATTTAAAACATCACCTATGGGGAAGTAGTGAAGTTTGGCGCCATTCCACAAGTGTGTGCAATTTTGAAGGGTGACATGTTGGGTATCTATTGACTCGGCGTAACTTCATCTTTCATATTATGCAAAAACATTGGGCCAACTTTAATGTTTTTTTTTTTTAAAGCACAAAACCGTTTTATTTAAAAAAAAAAAACGCATTCGAAAAATTGCTGCGAAAATAACGTGCGCGATAAAAAGTTGCAACGACTGCCATTGTATTCTCTAGGGTTTTTGCTAAAAAAGCATATATAATGTTTTGGGGTTCTATGTAATTTTCTAGCAAATAAATGATGATTTTTCCATGTAGGAGAGAAATGTCAGAATTGGTCTGAGTGTTCCAGAACGCCTGAAGGTGCTCCCTGCATGTTGGGCCTCTGTATGTGGCCACGCTGTGTAAAAGTCTCACAAATGTGAAGGTGCTCCCTGCATGTTGTGCCTCTGTATGTGGCCACGCTGTGTAAAAGTCTCACATATGTGGTATTACCATACTCAGGAGGAATAGCAGAATGTGTTTTGGGGTGTAATTTGTGGTATGCATATGCTGTGTGTGAGAAATAACCTGCGAATATGAACATTTTGTGAAAAAAAAAAATCTTGATTTTGCAAAAAATTGTGGGGAAAAATGACAACTTCAAAAAACTCACCATGCCTCTTTCTAAATACCTTGGAATGTCTTCTTTCCAAAAAGGGGTCATTTGGGGGGTCTTTGTACTTTTCTGGCATGTTAGGGTCTCAAGAAATGAGAGAGGCTGTCAGTACATCAGATGTGATCAAACTGATCAATTTTCAGTAATTGATACCATAGCTTATAGACCCTATAACTTTCACCCAGACTAAATAATAACCAATTTTTTTTTTTAACCAAAGATATGTAGCAGTATACATTTTTGGCCAAATTTATGAAGAAAAATTAATTTTTTGCAAAATTTTATAATAGAAATGAAGAAAAATTCATTTTTTTTTACAAAATTTTCTTTCTTTTTTCATTTATAGCAAAAAAAATAAAAACCGCAGAGGTGATCAAATACCACCAAAAGAAAGCTCCATTTGTGGGAAAAAAAGGACAAAAATTTCATTTGGTTACAGTGTCGTATGACTGAGTTATTGTCATTCAAAATGTGAGAGCACCGAAAGCTGAAAATTGGTCTGGTGATTAAGGGGGTTTTCGTGCCCAGTGGTCAAGTGGTTAAGGAGACAATCCTGCCATAGGAATATTTCTACAGATAACAGTCTAAACCAGAAGAAATAAATCCTGTGGCCTAGATTCTTAAAGGACTTATGACGGCGCAACGCCATGTACGCCGTCGTAAGTCCTAATCTGGGCCGTTGTATCTATGCGACTGATTCTTAGAATCAGTTACGCATAGATATCCATTAGATCCGACAGGCGTAAGGCTCTTACGCCGTCGGATCTTAAATGCAATTTTTTTTTGTCCGCTAGGTGTCGCCTCCTTCGTTTTCCCCGTCGAGTATGCAAATTAGCAAGATACGCGAATTCCCAAACGTACGCAAGGTCGACGCAGTGAAGTTACGATGTTTACGTTAGGTTTGCGCGGCGTAAAGTTGCCCCTGCTATATGAGGGGCAACCAATGTTGTTAAGTATGGCCGTCGTTCCCACGTCGAAATTGAAAAATTTACGTTTGCCTAAGTCGTCCATGAATGGGGCTGGACGCCATTTACGTTCACGTCGAAACCAATGACGTCCTTGTGACATCATTTGGTGCAATGCACCCTGGGATATTTTTCGGACGGCGCATGCGCAGTACGTTCGACGCGGGAACGCGCTTAATTTAAATACTACACGCCCCCTACCTGCATAATTTGAATTAGGCGGGCTTGCGCCGGGTGATTTACGGTACGCCGCCGCAACTTTACACGCAAGTGCTTTGTGAATAAAGCACTTGCCTGTAAAACTTGCGGCGGCGTAACGTAAATGACATATGTTATGCCGCCACAGAGATACGCCGGTTCTACGAGAATCTGGCCCATTGTGTAGTAGATTTTAGTAAATACTCATGTTCATTCTAGCGGTCTTAAAAACAATGGATGATGTTGACCAAGAAGGGTCCATAAGGAGAATTTGTTTATACAGCTGGAATAGTATCCGGCCTTCAGGAGAAGACAGTCTAAAATAGGATTTTTATAACAGCTTACCTGTAAAATCCTTTTCTTGGAGTACATCACGTGACACAGAGTCTTAATCATTACTAAGTGGGTTATATGTTCCACCTTCAGGTGCTGGACACTGGTGTAATCAATTAGAACAGGAAGTTCCCTCCCTATATAACCCCTCCCATACTGGGAGCACCTCAGTTTTTGTCGCAAAGCAATAAGTGTCCCAATATCCCCAAACAAGAGGGGTGGGGACTCTGTGTCCCGTGATGTACTCCAAGAAAAGGATTTTACAGGTAAGCTGTTATAAAAATCCTATTTTCTTTATTGTACATCACGGGACACAGAGTCTAGTCATTACTAAGTGGGATGTCCAAAAGCAATGCTTACTGAGGGGAGGGAGACACCAACAACGCAGACTGCCATCCGACATGAGGACCTCTAATACTGCCTGCAGCATATTGTGCCAAAAAAAAGGCTGCATCCTCCTGCCATCTTACGCTCATCTGATAGGGATTAGTGAACAGAAACACAAATTACCAAGTTGCGGCCTGGCAAATCTGAGTCATAAAGGCTTGGTAATGCACCCTGCATGAAGTGCTTACTATCCTGGTAGGGTGCACCCCAAAAGAAACAGGGGGAAGCCCTCTCTTTAACCATAAGCCTGAATAATAACCTGATGAATCTATATTTGACAATAGTTGAATTAGACGCTGCCTGCCCTTTCCTGGGGCATCCTGGTAGCGCAACATCAGTCTTCCGTATCCGAGCAGCCGCTTCAGATAGGCCTTGACCTCTCTTACTCTAACGAGAGAGCGTGTAGCCATTTTAATAGCTGATCTGAACACTGCCCGCCCCATCTAGGGTCTTCTGGCAGCAAAACAAAACGTTAGGTTTCTATATCTGAAAACCTTCAGATGGATTTTTAACTTCTCTCATCTCTATTGAGAGAAAATAAATAACCTTTCCTTCCGCGGACCAAGGTCTTGAAAAAAGGAAGGCAAGAATATCTTGATTCAAATGAACACTAGATCCTTCTAGTAAATAAGGTTTGGGTAAGGATTTAACATCACCCTTCTTGAGAAAATAATTAAGTATAGCTCTATAGAAAGAAAAGTTGCCAATACTTTCTTGTGGATGCAACCAAGAACACCAATTCCCTCTTTAGAAGGATGAAGGGAATTATAGTGCATCAGCCCAAGGTGCCGACCCTGTAAGCTGACAAAACTAGATCCAATCTTTTGAGCCCAAGGGCGATCTAACTGGTGGACTTATACAGGTTACCCCTTGTATAACGGCCAGAGTCAAGAGTGTGACACAAGCGACCTTTGAAAATAATGACAAGGCCGAGATCGGATCCTTGATGGAACTTAAGGCTAGCTCCACGTCCTTTCCAATGTAGGAAGGCAAGAATTTTACCTATGACATACTTCCAAGGATGCCACCCCTTGGTTTCACACCAGGAACATGGGCCCTCCAGATCCTAGGATAGGCATGTGCAAAAGGGAAAATTTTGTTTCATTTAGTTTCGTTTTAATTCGTTATTTAATTAATTTCGTTAAGTTAGGTTCGTTACATGTGTTAAATTCGTTTTCGGAACTCGTTCGTTTTCGACCGAATTTCGAAAAGTCCGGTCGAATTCGAAAATTCTCTCTTCGAATATAATTTCGAAATTCGATCGGAATTCGAAAAAAAATAAAAATAAAAATTCGAATTCCAAATCGAAAACCCGCGGTCGAAATTCGATCGGAATTCCAAAAAAATATATATTTTTTTCGAATTCCAAATCGAAAACCCGCGGACGAAATTCGATCGGAATTCCAAAAAAAAAAAAAATCGAATTCCGATCGAATTTCGTCCGCGGGTTTTCGATTCGGAATCGAAAACGTTCGTTCGGATTCGGTAAATTCATTAATATTGCAATTCGGGAATTCGTATGCATCCGAATGTCCGAATAATTAAAAATTCGTCCGAATTTTGATTCGGAACGAAACAAAATGCACATGCCTATCCTAGGATATCTGGTCCTGGAGGCCAGCTGTCCTGTATGAATCAAGGTAACTGCCGCTGATTCTGAACGCCCCGATCCTCAAGAATGCGGGCTAACAGCCAGACCATTAATACCCATGTATGCAAGACCGGATGTAACCCTGCAAAGCAGGTCTGGACAATCTGTAAGGGACCCTGGGTCCTCTACTATCAGCTCTGCCATCCCTGCACAGTAAGGTCGTATGAGCTATGCCAGAGCAGTTAGGCCAGCTTCCGTTCTCCTCTGATGTAGAATGGAAGTCATGAAAGTCGCGGAACTGGGGGGAGACACATAAACCAGCGACAACTGGTCCCCCAGGATCACTTAAGACATCTGTACCACATGCGGGTGGATCATTTGTCCTTAACACAAAGCTGTTCAATCTCTTGTTGAACCTGGACGTCAACACCCCTTTTTATGTACAGGGTACCGTTTCTGTGACATTTGGTCAGCAAAAAAGTCATGGTGTAGAGGTCAATCTCCCGGACACAGTTGTTGATGGTTTCAGCGAATCGTCTGCCAATCTTGCATTCATGAAATTACAATTGTCAAATAAGCAAGGGCCAAGCTCCTCCCTGGTAAACTAAGTAAACCACTAGGGAGGCATTGTCAGATTGTATTCTGACAGAACAAACCTGTAACCTAAAGTTTCAGGACCTAAAGTAAAATGCTCCATCAGTAGCTCTAGAAAGCTGACGGATAAGGCTCACTTGGAGCTTGACCACCTCCCCTGGGCAGTGGTCTCTTCCAGGTAACGGGTATGAAGGATCTTCCCTTCTGCCAAACATTTAGTTAAGAACCATCAACTGAAGATTCCAGCATATCCCTGGGACCAGACTCCTTGGATAATGCTAGGATAGGATCCACTTATTCCAGGCCGACAGAATAGTGTTTATATCAGCCTTGAATAAAACTGAGCATAGGGAACTGTCTTGAATGAAGCCGGCATATTCCCTAGCACCTTGAGCAAAAGGTAAAAACGTAAGGAACTGTTCCTTGCCGTGAACATATAGACCAGCTTTTTCATAGCGATGATCCTGTCTGAGGCCAAAAACTCTACCTTTTTGGGCTATTCTTGTCAATGAAAGAATGTCCTTCTAGACTGGGATCCTAACCCAGGAATTCCAGATACTTAACCATGCTGGACTCCCCTAGGCCCAGCCATACTACTGACTGATCCGTCAGCAGGAGTTTGCCTCGATATGCCATTACTGCTATACCCTGGGCCTTTAGACCTGCTAGAGGCAGGCCCTAGCACCCTATTAACCCAGGCACGGAGGTTAACCCAAGGGGTAAGCCACCAACTAGAGACAGTGCTGATCCCCCTGCGAAATGCAGACAACCTCTGCCGTCCCATGTAAATAAACACATATGCAAATGGATCCCCATATGTGCATGTGGCAAGCTTTAAAGCCACATGCCTCTATGGAAGCGTGTGCTCATGGAAGCGTGTCATCATGGAAGCATGAATTCATACAAATATGTTTTAGGCAAAACACATAAAAAAGGGGCGTGCTGTATACATATAGCATGTGAGCTATGAACAAGTCTCTTGCAAGCAAGTATGCGCTCTGTACGTGTTATGCAGCATTGTGCAACATGTACTCCTGCAGACACGTGTTCCTATGTAAGCCCAAGGAATCCTGTATAATTAAGGAAACCTAAATTATCATGCCTCATTAAGCACCACGCAAACATGCCTCCTTATGCGATTCAGCATTTTTCATGCGATCAAACATCTTATGCATTTTCAGCACCCCTGTGCGGACAAGTACCCTTGTGTGATCAAGGACTCTTGTATGACCGAGCACCCCTGTGCGATCCAGCATTTTTATGCAATCAAGCATTTTATGTGATTTTGGTCATTTCTGCGGACACAACCTCTCTGTGTGACCAATTATGCCTGGGTAATCCAGGACTCGGGTGATCAGGTAACCATGTGTGATCCCGCATCTTTATGCACTCCAGCATCTTTATGCGACCTAAGGCATTCCTGTGGAAACAAGCCTCTTTGTGTGACCAAATATCCTTGGGTAATCAAGGACTCGGGTGATCAGGTAACCATGTGTGATCCCGCATCTTTAGGCACTTAAGCATTTTTATGCGATTTTAGGCATTCCTGTGGAAACAAGCCTCACTGTGTGACCAAATATCCTTGGGTAATCAGGGCTTGGGGTTATCAGGTAACTGTGTATGATCCAGCCTCCTTATGCATTTAAACATTTTTATGCTCTGCAGATGTGCGTCCCGGCAACCTGCAACATTAGCCATATGCACCAGCAGCTGTGCATCCCCCTGTTGTGCATTCGGTTAGCCTGAAGCCAACACCAGGATGAGGATCTTATGAAGACAGAGGCTCTGGCCGTCTAGGCTGAGGGAAGTTACATGCAGCTTGATTCTCTGAAAAGACTGCAGCTGCAACCAGAGCTTGTGGGGCTTCTGATAGCTTCTCCTCATTAGGCTCACCTGTTACCTGTCCTCTGGTAGTGAACCTTTATCCTCAGGTCTTTCAATCACCCTGTTTGAGGATTTAAAGCAGGGAAAGGGGCACACTCTGTTTTCTGCTTGTGAGGATGCTGCGAATATAGCAGTTAACCTCTTAAAGACCCAGAAATGCAATGCAGTGCAACAAAACATATGCAGAGTGACTGCAATGTTGGGGGAGGCTCAACGTCTATCAGGGCTGATAGCTCATTCTGTGAGCTGTCTTAAGTCTCTACAGGGAAGGATAGTATCATGCAAGCATGATAAAGGGCCACCAGATTCAGGTGGCGATACCCTTTATATTCCTACCCCTGAACCCTCTTTTACGGGGAGACAAAAAAAGTCCTAAGCAGAGGAACTTAACCCTGGTACATCCACAGCTGAACTTAGTCTAGCAAAATAATGCCTGCTAATCTGGACAGCTTGATGCTGAGTAGGCGTCTTAGATGAATCTGTATCCAATCCACACAAGGTGCTTACGTGCCCAAGCTACTGTGTCCCCCTGGCTTTACAGAGCTCTGACATCTGGGCCTTTTGAAGAGGCCACCCTGCGTTTGCACGATGCCCCCCTCGCGCAAATGTGCGTAGGGAATGCGGGGGGAGAGAGGGATCCCCCAAGGAGCGTCGCGGACCCGGCCTACGAGGGACCCCCCCATCGTGGCAGAGTCTGAAGCGGAGGAAGTAAGCTGCACCATAGATCAGCTAACCTTGAGCTTCCGTTCCTGGAAAGCATGGTAAGCGAAACACCAGGCATGTCTTTTTACTGCCTTTAGAGGTGGAAAACAGATAAGACATGCAGCTACTCATGACAATCCTATTGCATAGGATTTAGGGGTACAAGCCCTCTCCAGGGGAGATATATGGGTACTACAGCCATCCTGTCTAAACAGACATAGTGGTCTTCTTTGCCCTGGCACACCTGCATTATAGGCAAGACCCAATAGCCCCTCAGGAGAGGACTAGGACCAGCTAGGGGAGATATATGGGTGCCAGAGCCACCATGTCTCAAAAGACATAGTGGTTAAGTTGCCCATGCATAGAAGCATAAAAAATAGGTGGGACCCATAGTCCCCAACATGGAAGACCCACCGACGGACCAAGTCCCGTAGGTACCTCCGCTTACCTTTCCATGCTGCAGGGTGTTGCAAAGCAAGAGGCCCAGCCTTCACCCCTCACCGCGGGCTTTGTCTCAGACCTTCAGGGACTGGGGTCCATAGCAGGTCACCTCTCCCCTGGACCTATATAGCACCCTGGCAACAGAAAAACATTTGGTCTTTGGTATCGACCAATGTTCTGGAACCCAGGGTCCAGCTCTCAGAGAGAAGCATTATAGGCAAAACCTCGTTCTTCGTACCGAGGCCCGGGTACCGTCCACTTTGGCTATGAAGCACCTTGGACGGATCCGGATTTTATGGAGGCTTCTTAAATCCAGCATGGATCCCTCCAGTGGAGCTCCTCAGAGCACATGTTCATTCGTGACCAACACCTTAGACACTGATGAAAAAAACTGAGGTGCTCCCAGTATGAGAGGGGTTATATAGGGAGGGAACTTCCTGTTCTAATTGATTACACCAGTGTCCAGCACCTGATGGTGGAACATATAACCCACATAGTAATGATTAAGACTCTGTGTCCCGTGATGTACGATAAAGAAAGTCTGATTTTAACAACCAGAGAAACATCCAAGTGTTGCATAATTCTTCTTATATATCTGTATATATAGATATATGACCATAAGTGATGCATATGCTACTTCTCTGACATTTTAAGAAAATCTCTGTATACATGTTGCATTATAAATACACACGATATTAGAAATAAGAATGAGATATTGATATGGAATAAGTGAAAAATGATGGTTAGATTATCTATGACATATAAAAAAAAGATGATAATAATTGTAGTATCTGAGAAGAAATTATTGGTTAAAAGAAATATATTAGAAGTGTGATTTCATAAATAGAAGTGTTTTAAAGAATTTAACATTATGAAAGATTTCAAATTGTGATTATAAGAATAAATTAAAATGTACTTAGAGCAGGCATGTCCAAAGTCAGGCCCGGGGGCCAAATGCGGCCCACCTGTTGATTTTATATGGCCACCCCTGGGGACTTGGATATACATATTGTTTGTGGCCCCCAGGGCCACAAAAGATATATACTGTATTTATTGGCGCTGCCTTGGAGGGGACAGGGAGGGGGCAGGACGAGCGCCGTCAGATTAAATGAAGAGAATCTCCTGTTTACTCAGCAGCGTCTCTATTGGAAGTCCCATCTCCTGGGATGCCATTGGACGACTGTTCTGTCTATCAGAGGAGGCAGGACTTTGTATTAAAGAGGCCACAGGGTAAACAAGATATTCTCCTGTTTGTAATCTGTTGGCGCTCGTCCCGCCCCCTCCCTCTGCCCTCCGAGGCTGCAGATGGGCATCGTTCAGGCTGCACTGATGGCAATGGTAAGGCTGCATTGGTTGCAATGGTAAGGCTGCATTGGTTGCAATGGTAAGGCTGCATTCATGCCAATTGTAAGGCTGCATTCATGGCAATGGTGAGGCTGCATTCATGGCAATGGTAAGCCTGTGCGTGTTATACGCCGATAAATACGGTATATCCAAATAACACGCCCAAGCTCATCCTTAGTCCTAAGCAGCGCTCTGGGATTCGTTGGGGCCACAAATAAAATATATACAGTATATGCAAATAACACGCCCAAGCTCATCTCTTCACCACACACAGCCACAAAGGCAAGAGAATTCTTGTTGGGCCGTGTATTAGTGCTCAGACGAACACACTTAGGCAGAATTTTAATGGTTCAAAGAATGTCAGGCAAAATAGTCGGCCCTCACGCATGTTCACTTCATCAAATCTGTCCCTCTTTGAAAAAAGTTTGGACACCCCTGACTTAGAGTAACAAATATATATCGAACACATATCAAAATTATTCATGTATCCATATTAATAATTTGTGTAATATTGATAGATATATATTCTGTGTAATGTTTAGAAAAAACTGTTTTAAAGATATACATGTATACAGGATAATAGAAGCATGTTATGTAGGAATCAAAAATATACTAAATCGTATTTTATATAATATAAAGTTACCAGAATGTTCAAAATATATATCTTCCCAGCATTATATAAACATACACACATTCTGAAAATAGAATATCAACGTTGAAAGTGATATTACTTGAGGATCTCAAAGTCCAGAGAAGAGTTAATCATTAAGTTGTCAGCCTATAGAAACCAGACCGTTTTGGACAGTTACTCCCATATTTGCAACCAACCTATGAGTTAAAGGACACATTTTGTTTGGGCAGAACTTAGTATAATTTTTATAATCTTATTGTCCAGAGATAGTATTTAAGAGAAGAAAAACTAGATGAAGGGGACAGAGGGAGACTCAGGAGAGACACTCAGGGACCCACCCTGAGGGGCACACGGGGGGGATTTACACTCTCAGACAAACTGACGCACATGTATGAAGACATATCTTTACACTCATGAAGATTCCAGCCATCTTAACTCTGGTCACTTGCCAGTAGGAAATAGCCATTTTGGAATGGGTAATTATGTCATTTTGATTTTTATCTTGAATCTATTGTTGTTCTCTAAAATATTGAAGTATTGAATATTTTGCAATTATGATTTATTCTCATTGATCAATAACTGGTAAATTTTTCTCTAAAAAGATTACATTTTTCATTATATTTTTCTTTTTGCATAGTTCCAATTTTAGTGACATAACAAACGCCCAATTTATTTCACATTGTTAGCCACTTACTTACCTGCAGTATAGTAACGGTTGGACGTGTGAAATACTGACGTTCTGTTTCACTGTCATTTACACAAGGTTATTGAAACAAATTGAGAATTTATCATGACAGCATTATGTCAAAGGGACTGCATGCCCATTTTGAGGGTATTTTTATTGATTTCGTTCATGTAACGCAATCGGTATTGTCATTTCATGTAAATATTACATTTTTGTCAACCAATAAATTTAGCTATTTTGTGTGATCATACATCTCATATTATAGACTATGTCATATAGCTTGACTTGTGTTCAAAAATGTCTTCGTTAAAAATTACTTAATAAAGATTGTGCAGGCAACTGTGCCTTAAAAAGCACAACAACACATAGTCCCACCCACAAACCACAAAAAGCTCTGCTTCTAGTAACCTATAGTCATTGCTTGAAGAAGGAACCAATTAGCTGTTCCGAAACGCGTGTTGATGACATCACTTCCGGTTTGCTGTCCACGCTGGTCCCTTCCCGTTGACGTCACTTCCTGGATTCAGCTTCCAAGCTGTTTCAGACAGCCTAGCTGTCTTCCCAGTATCCAGGAGAGTTGTGGCTTCCACCTGCCAGCCACTTCAGAATATGCTGCCATAGAATTGCACCTCCAGATATCCTTGAGACTCCTTGGGACTACCAGAATGCCGGACCACCTGCCATATTACTAATATGATGTGCTCCTACCCATCCACCCTTTTGGGAATATAAAGTTTTACTTCGGCACTTATGCCTCGTACAGACGAGCAAACATGTACGATGAAACCGGTCCACTGGACCGTTTTCACCGTACATGTCTGCCCGGGGATTTCTGTATGGTGGCTGTACTCACCATCATACAGAAATCCGCGCGTAAACAATACGCGGGGCGTGGCTGCGCCGTCGCCGCGACGATGACGTGGCAACGTGGGCGGCCCTGCCAGTTCAATGCTTCCACACATGCGTCAAAGTCATTCGACGCATGCGAGGGATGGCGGGCGCTCGGACATGTACGGTAAGTCTGTACAGACGAACGAACATGTCCGAGCGGACAGGATTCCAGCGGGCTGTTTTAAAACAAGTTGGGAAATATTTGCCCGCTGGAAAAAGGCCCGGCGGGCAAATGTACGCTGGAATCCTGGCCGCTCGGGCCTACACACGACCGAACATGTCTGCTGAAACTGGTCCGTGGACCAGTTTCAGCAGACATGTTCGGTCGTGTGTACGGGGCCTTAGAGGCACCTTTTTTCTTTTCATTTTACTTTCAGAGTTTGCTTCTCTCTTCAAGTGCTGATGAAAGGGCATGAAGACTTTCTTCTATCTCTACATAGACTGTTATCTGTTTGGTCTGTTACTCAAAGTGCCTAGGCTGAGTGTCTGTTTTCTGTTCCACAGAGCAGACAGCACATTCCCCCCTCCACAAGAATGGTAGAGGTGGATTGGCTCTGCTTCTTCTAGCCCCTTCCTCCCTGTGTCCACCCACACTCCAGCAGCCCGTGTGCTGTGTTTGAATAGGATGTGTAATTTATGGATCAGTCGACAGCCACATTGTACACCTGAAGCCTTTCCTTTCCCTTTCCTTTCCGCAAAGAGCTTTATTTTTTCAGCCTATAACAGTACTTTGTCCTCTGTGCTTTCAAGTGGTATTTAGGGGGTTAAACAGGAAGTAAGGAAATATCACTTCCTCACTGCATGTCAAATTCCTCTGAAAAGTGACCCAAGCATGCCTCGCTTTTCAGTGGAGAATTTTCTGATCGTCCCCTGTATAATAATATCTGCAGTCTCTGACCGTCTCCTGTATAATATCCGTAGTCTCTGACCGTCTCCTGTACAATGTCTGCAGCCTCTGACCATCACTCTTTCCGAAACGCACTCCTGAACCTTGAACTCTGTACATAGCATCCTCCTGATCCCTGTACCCTACAGGTAACATTCTCTTGAGCCCTGCATCCAGCACCCTCCTGCACGCTGCACGTAGCACCAGCATACAGGGGACACACTGACCACCAATATGCATGGCCAGTGGTTACCAGTATACAGAGGACATAACAAATCAGGTAAAACAATTACAATGCAACTAAAAAAAATCTCAAAAGCAATAAGAGAATCATTTTAGCCGATTCATCTAATGCGAATCAATAAAAAAGCAAAGCGATGCCCTCTACTTCATCTATAAAAGTTGTACAAATGGACTTATAAGTGCAATAGTAAAACCTAGAAATGAATATCCAGTGCTAATCAACCAATGTATTGCAATATTATAGCGATGGTGTCACCTCCTCTGCAAAAATATTTTGAGAAATTGCAGAGCTTCAATGTGCAAATATAGGTGAAACCCCCTACATACAATAATAAATAATAACAACAGAAATGCAAATGAACCCGTGTATACGGACATAGTGATGGTGTCACCCTCTCTGCAAGAGGTAAGAAATTTTGCAAAGCTGCAATGTGCAAATAACGGTGAAACCCCCTATATATATATATATATATATATATATATATATATTCATATATATATTCATAATAAAATGTAAAATATGTACATCAATTGTACATTTTATTATTATATATAGGTGGTTTTACCACTATTTGCACATTGCAGCTCTGCAATATTTATTTTCTTACTTTTTGCAGAGAGGGCGACACCATCACTACTACTAATACACAGGTTGATTTGTGTCTGTTATTTTTGTATGTAGGGGGTTTCACCATTATTTGCTCAGCAAATTCTCAAAATATTTTTGCAGAGGAGGTGACACCATCACTACTATATTGTAATACATTGGTTGATTAGCACTGGATATTCATTTATAGGCTTTTTCTTTAAGCACCACCATAGCACCCCAACAAAAAAAAAAAACATCTGGAGCCGCCCCTGCCTGGATTGGATTTGAATTTTGGGGCCCCATCCCTCCCAAGATTTTTCTCCATCTTCTCTTCATAACATTTGGTAGTCATATCCCAAAAAATTCTAAGACGTATCTTTTTTTTTTTTTTATACGTCATGTACGAAATGTGAAAAATATATATCATACAATCATTCCATAAACACACACCACATACACGGCATATATCATTAGAGCCCATTCACACAGGTCTGACTTCAAGTCGCCCTGCATGAAAAAAATCAATGGAAGTGAATGGAGCCGTCTTAATGCACACTACTGCAGTTGCTCCGACTTAAAAAAACTTGTACCCATTGATTTCAATGGAAGTTGCCTCCAAGTTGGATCCCCATTCATAGTGAGGCAACTTTACAGGAAGTCGCCCCAGTGTGAACCGCAAACCCCTCCCTCCCACAGAGCTGGTATTTGGTA
This sequence comes from Rana temporaria, assembly GCF_905171775.1. Lineage (NCBI taxonomy): Eukaryota > Metazoa > Chordata > Amphibia > Anura > Ranidae > Rana > Rana temporaria. The sequence goes on from NW_024404443.1 coordinate 354,835, forward strand.
TGAATCATGAGGGGGAACTCCATGACAAATTTTAAATAAAAAAATAAAAAAAACAGCGTGAGTTCCCCCTCCAAGAGAATACCAGGCCATTAGGTCTGGTATGAATTTCAAAGGGAACCCCTACGCAAAAAAAAAAACGGCGTGGGGGTCCCCCCAAAATCCATACCAGACCCTTATCCAAGCATACAGCCCAGCCGGTCAGAAAAGGGGGTGGGGAAGAGCGAGCTCTTGAACCGTACCACGCTGCATGCCCTCAACATGGCCCCCCCACCCCAAAGCACCTTGTCCCCATGTTGATGGGGGAAAAGGGCCTCTTCCCGACAACCCTGGCCATTGGTTGTTGGGGTCTGCGATCGGGGGGCTTATCGAAATCGGGAGCCCCCTTTAATAAGGGGGCCCCCAGATCCCGTCCCCCCACCCTATGTGAATGAGTATGGGGTACATCATACCCCTACCTATTCACCTGGGGGGGAAAAGTGTCAAGAACAAATCACTAGACAGGTTTTTAAAGTAATTTATTAGGCAGCTCCGGTGGTCTTCTTCCGACTTCTCCGGTCTCTGGTTCTTTCTGCCGGGCTCCTCCGCTATCTTTTTCCAGCTCTTTTATTTGCGGTGGCCCAGTCTTCTCACTTCTTCCGACTTCTCCACTCTCCGGTTCTGTCTACCTTCTGCTGGGCACCTCCGCTATCTTCTTCCAGCTCTTTTACTAGCGGTGACCCAGTTTTCTCCCTTCTTCCGACTTCTCCGCTCCTGTCTAACTTCTGCAGGGCACCTCTGCTATCTTCTTCCAGCTCTTTTACTAACGACGGCCCGGTCTTCTGCGTTGTCTTCTTCCCTCTTCTATGTTGACACAATGCTTACTCCCACTGTAATGCCGGGTGCGCGGTGCACAGCGATTTATATAGGCATGGGGCATGGTCACTGGGTAATATCACCCGGTGACCCCGCCCCTTATGTCTTCACCACCCGGAGCATGATGGGACTGTGACATCATAAGAGGCCTATATAAATGGTTGCGCACCCGGCATTACAGCGGGAGAGATCGTCGAGTCACTGTCAAAGAGAAGAGGGAAGACGGCGACCGGGCCACCACTAGTAAAAGAGCTGGAAGAAGATAGCGGAGGTGCCTGGCAGAAGGCAGAAAGAACCAGAGAGCGGGAGAAAAGAGCGGAGAAGTCGGAAGGAGACCCCCAAAGTCGGCAGAAGACCCCCGAAGTCGGAAGAAGGGAGAAGACCGGGCCACCGCTAGTAAAAAAGCTGGAAGAAGATAGCGGAGGATCCAAGCAGAAGGCAGAAAGAACCAGAGAGTGGAGAAGTCTAGTGTTTATTTTCTTGACACTTTTCCTCCTAGGTGAATGGGTAGGGGTACGATGTACCCTATAATCATTCACATAGGGTGGGGGGCCAGAATCTGGGGGCCCCCTTATTAAAAGGGGGCTCCCAGATTCCGATAAGCCCCTGCTTGCAGACCCTGACAACCAATGGCCAGAAAGAGGACCTTGTCCCCATCAACAAGGTGCTTTGGGGTGGGGGGCCACAGGGTGCCCCCCTGCCCCAAAGCACCTACCCCACCATGTTGCGGGCATGCGGCCTGGTACGGTTCAGGAGGGGGGCCACTTGGTCGTCCCTACCCCCTTTTCTGACCGGCTGGGCTGTGTGCTTGGATAAGGGTCTGGTATGGATTTTGGGGTGACCCCAACGCCGTTATTTCGACGTAGGGGGTTCCCCTTGAAATCCATACCAGACCTAAGGGCCTGGTATGCCCCTGGAGGGAGAAACCCATGCTGGTTTTTTATTCAAAATTTGGTGTGGAGTTCCCCCTCCTGGGGGTGACTTAAAAGTCACGTTGCGATTCATGCACAAGTCACGTCTAAGTCGCCTCGTAAAGTTGCACTAAAAGTCGTGTTGCCCCTGTGTGAACTGGCTCTTAGAGGAAAATATACTTATAACATAGGTTACCATTACAAAAAAAAAATATGTCCCTTGATTTCATTTTCAAAATCTGGTCACCTTATTATATACACTGTTTTCTTTAGAATCACTTGCTTCCTTCTCTTGCCTAGGACTACATATCCCATGAGGCATTGCTCCTCACACATTCAAGTTCTCAGGCATTTAATGACATATATGGATGGTGTACTGAGCTGTATTTTCTGATATGTAAAGAAATAATGCATTCTGTATGCAGGCCAAATAATCGACTTATCAATTGTGAAAATAGTTGATATTGTTTCAACCCTACATCTCTGATCTCCTACCAGTTCATTTCTTTATTCATGGACCTTAGTCAGAGAGTGAGGAAACAGTTTGTTTGCGCCACCCCAAAACATTTTGAACACCAGCCGCCACTGCCATAGAGTATATAGTGCAGGGGTCAGGAGTATGTAATGTACAATATAAATGATACAGTGTAAGGGTCAGGACTCATAATATTGGTATTCAGTAATCAGTGGAAGATGAAATGTTTACATGAGACAGAGATCCCACACCGCTGCCTCCCATCTCCTGAGACTGCACTCAGTGACTTGGGTGTGAGACTACACAGACATATCCCTCCACCCGGCACAGACAGCAGACAACAGAACAAGTAATCCTGGGAGAATTGTACTGTCAGAGATCATGCTAGACCCGGGCATGGGGCAGAAGACCCAAAGCACATACCCCAGGTGCCTAGGTAGAGCAACATCTATGGTGAAAATCAACCTTTTGCTGCCAGCTGATCCCCAGAATTTCCATGAATCCAGTCTAGAGACATAAATTATGGGGCAGATGCACAAAGAAAGTACGCCGGCGTATCTATTGATGCGCCGGCGTACTTTCAAATTTCCCGCGTCATATCTTTGGTTTGAATCCTCAAAACAAGATACAACAGCATCTGGGGTAGATCCGACAGGCGCACGTCTTCGTACGCATTCGGATCTTAGATGCAATTCTTCGGCGTCCGCTGGGTGGCGTTCCCGTCGTAATCCGCGTGGAGTATGCAAATTAGCTAATTTCGACGATCCACAAACGTACGAGTGGCCGTCGCATTCTTTTACGTCGTTTCCGTTCGGCTTTTTTTCGGCGTATAGTTAAAGCTGCTATCTGGTGGCGTACTCAATGTTAAGTATGGCCGTCGTTCCCGCATCAAATTAGAATTTTTTTTATTTTGTTTGCGTAAGTCGTCCGTGAATGTGGCTGGACGCCATTTACGTTCACGTCAAAACCAATGATGTCCTTGCGACGTCATTTGGAGCAATGCACCCTGGGAGTTTTGACGGACGGGGCATGCACAGTTTTTTCGGCGCGGGGACGCGCTTCATTTAAATGAAACACGCCCCCTACTCGCCACATTTGAATTCCACGCCCTTACGCCGCGAGAGATACACTACGCCGCCGTAACTTACGGCACAAATTCTTTCTGGATTCAAAGATTTGCCAAGTAAGTTACAGCGGTGTAGCTTATCTCAGATACGCTGCGCGGGTGCAGATCTTTGTGAATCTGCCCCTGAGTCTGCAGCACAGAGAAGGAAGATTATCACCCAGTCCCCGCCCTACTCTGGACCAATCAGTGAGCAGTATGGGTGGAGGAATGGATTTAGTGTTAATGACCCACCTGTGCTGATCTCTGTAGGAGTGTCCTCCTCTATAAATGTCCCCGTTATTCCATCCTCCTCTATAGACTGCTGATCATCCCTCACATACGTCTCTTCTTCTTCTGATTTCACCTCAAATTCTATATCGATTGGATCTCCACTCTAAACCAAGAGAATGAGAGAGAATATCATCTGTAAACAATAGGAATTATTATTGTGACATCACATCTATAAAATCTACACATTGTGTTTTATAATCTCTGTCCCACCAACCTTGCAAAAGGGAGGGGTGGTGTGACCTTCCTGTGTGGAATCCCGGGAATACAGAGGACGGGGACATCTCTCTGGTGGGTTTCTGTAGCTGGATGACTCCACCATGGTGTCCTGGTACAGATCTTTGTGTCCTTTTAGAGACTCCTCCATCACCCCATCCTCATCATCCTCCTCTTTTATCTCTTCTTTAACCTCAACTTTAGGATCTCTCAGGTTTCCACTCTGAATATAGAATAAAAATGACATCAATGGTAACAATGCAGATAATGTACAGATCCTAATGATACTATCAGTGATTGTTCCTCATCTACCTGATGATGGTGGGGGATGGTGTGACCTTCCTGTGTGGAATCCCGGGAATACAGAGGACGGGGACATCTCTCTGGTGGGTTCCCATTACTGGATCCATCTGTAGGAAACACACACACTGACTGAATACATTGTTTCTATGTGTTTATCAGATGATGGGGGATCTAGGTGGAGCCTCCGTACTGCTCTCTCCTTTACAATAAAGTCTCCTCTTACCCGGTGATGTGAGGGGCGGCTGATTGTCCATGACGACGTCCTTCCCGGCACCGCTCAGGTCTCCTGTCAGCAGTTTGATGATCTCTCTGGTGCCTTCTAGAATCTTCTTTGTATTTCTCTATTCTATCAGGGAGGGAGGTGGAGGCAATGTGATTATCATAGGATCTCCAGACTTCACAGGAGGAAAACTCTAGATCTGAACACAAATAGTAAAATCAATCAATGTTCCCAGAATCCTCCTCACCTCACCATTCAGGTTTCTGTTTTATTAAAGCCCCACTTCAGACTGAGATATAATTTACCCACACAGGACCCCCACACTATGCAGGATAAAAGCTTGTAGCAGGTATTCTAATGTCATTACATACAATGCAGGACCAACAGTCCCACATTCCAAGTGAGAATGCCAAGGGTCCGCCCACATCCTAAGAGCATTAGAAAAAAAGCCAGATAGATGGACATTAGGGGGAGGAGCTGTGAGGTCAGTGTGATGTCATAGGACATATAGGGTCAGATTCATAAAGAGCGGCGTACATTTGTGCGGGCGTAGCGCAGCTCATTTGTGCTACGCCGACGTAACTCTGAGAGGAAGAGCTGTATTCACAAAGCACTTGCTCCCTAAGTTACGGCGGCGTATCGTAAATGGGCCGGCGTAAGCCCGCCTAATTCAAAGTAGGCAGGTAGTGGGCGTGTTGTATTCAAATGAATCGTGACCCCATGTAAATGAAGCCCTGATCGAACGGCGCATGTGCGCGCATGCTCAGAATCACGTTGCAAAAACTCCCTAAGATACGACGGCTCAATGCTTTCGACGTGAACGTAACCTACGCCCAGCCCCATTCACGTACGACTTACGCAAACAACGTAAAATCCGACGGCTGTTCCGACGTCCATACCTTTGCATGGGCTGCGCCTCCTTTTTGGTGAAAAAACGATACGCCGGACGTACGCCTTATGTAAACGGCGTAGCTTACTGCGACAGGCGTACGTACGTTTGTGAATCGGCGTATCTTGCTCATTTACATATTCGACGCGTAAATCAACGTAAGCGCCCCTAGCGGCCAGCGTAAATATGCACCCAAGAAACGACAGCGTAGGAGACTTACATCGGTCGTATCTTGGCAACATTCAGGCATAGCTCATTTTAAGAATGAGCGCAAAGATACGATGGCGCACATTCGGACTTAAGACGGCGTATCTACTGATACGTCGGCGTAAGTCTCTGTGAATCTGGGCCATAGACTCTGGATGGAGGGACATTTGGATGGGGAGATTTGCGGGGGCCCTCTATACGAGACTCCTGTGAAAACCAAATCATTGTTCCTGGGTAGGGATGAGCCGAACACCCCCCCCCCCCCCCGGTTCAGTTTGCAGCAGCACATGCCAACAGGCAAAAAAATAGTTTGAACACGCGAACACCATTACAGTCTATGGAAAATGAACATGAAAAAGGGCTAATTTTAAAGGCCAATATGCAAGTTGTTGTCATAAAAAGTGTTTGGGAACTCGGGCCCTGCCCCAGGGGACATGTATCAATGCAAAAAGTTTTAAAACCGGTCTGTCTGGGACGTATTGCCCGCTTCAGAAGGCGTGCGCCTATGCACGAGTCACGGACTTTGCACAAGAATGTGCACATGCGCATGCATTAGATGCGCTTTGGCGCTCAGAACAGGGTTTGACAAATTTGCTTGGAATCTAGGAGCCAGCTAAAAAAGTTAGGAGCCAGAAAACGCACCCGTCCCGACGAGCTTGCACGCAGAAGCGAACACATACGTGAGCAGCGCCCGCATATGTAAACGGTATTCAAACCACACATATGAGGTATCGCCGCGATTGGTAGAGCGAGAGCAATAATTCTAGCCCTAGACCTCCTCTGTAACCTGTAGATTTTTTTTAAACGTCGCCTATGGAGATTTTGAAGGGTAAAAGTTTGTCGCCATTCCACGAGCGGACGCAATTTTGAAGCGTGACATGTTGGGTATGAATTTACTCGGCGTAACATTATCTTTCATAATATTAAAAAAATGGGGATAACTTTACTGTTGTCTTATTTTTTAATAAAAAAAAAAAGTGTAATTTTTTCCCAAAAAAGTGCGCTTGTAAGACCGCTGCGCAAATACGGCGTGACAGAAAGTATTGCAACGATCGCCATTTTATTCTCTAAGGATAAAAAATATATATAATGTTTGAGGTTCTAATTAGAGGGAAGAAGATGGCAGTGAAAATAGTGAAAAATGACATTAGAATTGCTGTTTAACTTGTAATGCTTAACTTGTAATACCAACGGCCACCACCAGATGGCGCCAGCTCACATCTGGTGGTAATAACTTGTAATACCAAGGCTCACCACCAGATGGCGCTAGCTCACAAAAAAATATTGTTTTGCCCCCTTCCAAGCCAAGTCGCCAGGACCCTATTTCTAGTCGCCATGGTGACCTGGCGCCCGGGATTTGTCAAGCCCTGGCTCAGCAGCCTATAAAAGATGCTCCAGTGGTACTGTCCCTTGCGGTTTGATCTGCTTCTGTTCCCTGTGTTCCTGACTCTGTGCTTGTATCGTGTTCCTGTGTTTGACCCGGCGTCCTGACCTTGGCTTGTTAGACCCTGCTCAGTTACCTGTCTGATCACCTGATGCCAAGACACAGCCTGAACTCTGACTACTCTCTGTCTGCCATTTACCTTGATGTGTATGCCCCGACTTGTCTGACTCCACTCCTGCACCTGCTGACCTGCATTCGCTGCCCTGCATCCCCGGCACCTGCTGACCTGCATCCGCTGCTCTGCAAACCTGCATCCGCTGCTCCTGGCTCCAGCTGTTCCAGCTCCCGCTTGGCATCACTACACCCAGCCCAGAGGACCAAGCAGGCACCCTTACCTCACAGCGCTCTTATCACCACTGTCCCCACTCCAGTGGTCTCTGACCCGGGGTTGTACAGGAGGTCTCCCTCTGCACATCAGGCTCAAACCTAAGGTACGTGACAAGGGCGTTTTTTTGGGAGCAGTGATTTTAATAATGCTTAAAGTGAAATATTCCTTTAAATTTTGTACCGGGGGGGGGTCTATAGTATGCCTGTAAAGTAGCGCATGTTTCCAGTGTTTAGAACAGTCCCTGCACAAAATTACATTTCTAAAGCAAATACAAGTAATTTAAAACTACTCGCGGCTATAATGAATTGTCGGGTCCCGGCAATACAGATTAAAGTCATTGAAAAAAAACGGCATTGATTCCCCCCCCCCCCCCCAGTCCATTTGGGTCTGGTATGGATATTAAGGGAAACCCTGCGCCAATTTTTTTTGTTAAACGGTGTAGGGGTCCCCCTCAAAATCCATACCAGACCCTTCAGGTGTGGTATGGATTTTAAGGGGAACCTCTTGCCAAAATGTAAAAGAAAAATCCATACCAGACCCTTATCCGAGCACGCAACCTGGCAGGCTGCAAAAATAAGAGGGGGGACGAGAGATCGCCCCCTCTCCTGAACCGTACCAGGCCACATGCCCTTAACATGGGGAGGATGTCCTCATGTTAACGGGGACAAGGGCCTCTTCCCCACAACCCTTGCCTGGTGGTTGTGGGGGTCTGCAGGTGGGGGGCTTATTGGAATCTGAAAGCCCCTTTAACAAAGGGGACCCCCAGATTCTGCCCCCCCCCCAGGGGAGGGCTGGTAGCCTTAGGCCTGGGGGGCAAATACAATCATGTAGCCCATGAACACCTTGCCAATCAGCCAATGTCGTTATACGGTAGCAGGTTGGCTCCCCGGCATGCACGTAGCCAGCGCCCGCGATATCCGCCAGCCTCACCAGTGCCCATCAGTGCAGCTTTACCAGTGCCTATCAGTGTAGCTTGATCAGTGCAGACAGTGCGCATCAGTGCAGCCTCACCAGTGCAGAGAGTGCCCAGGCATCAGCGCAGCCTGATCAGTGCCCAACAGTGCAGCCTGATCAGTTCAGACAGCGCCCATCAGTGCAGGCTGACCAGTGCCCATTTATGCAGCCTCACCAGTGCAGACAGTGTCCATCAGTGCCCACCCATGCAGCCTTACCAGTGCAGACAGTGCGCATCAGTGCAGCCTAACCAGTGCAGAGAGTGCCCAGGCATCAGTGCAGCCTGATCAGTGCCCAACAGTGCAGCTTTACCAGTGCCCATCAGTGTAGCTTGATCAGTGCAGCCTCACCAGTGCAGAGAGTGCCCAGGCATCAGCGCAGCCTGATCAGTGCCCAACAGTGCAGCCTGATCAGTTCAGACAGAGCCCATCAGTGCAGGCTGACCAGTGCCCATCCATGCAGCCTCACCAGTGCAGACAGTGCCTATCAGTGCAGCCTGATCAGTGCCGCCTTACTAGTGCAGACAGTGCCCAGGCATCAATGCAGCCTGATCAGTGCCACCTCACCAGTGCAGACAGTGCCCATCAGTGCAACCTGATCAGTGCCGCCTCACCTATACAGACAGTGCCCATCAGTGCAGCCTGATCAGTGCCACCTCACCAGTGTCCATCATCTGTGCAGCCTGATCAGTGCCACCTCACCCATGCAGACAGTGCCCATCATCAGTACAGCCTGATCAGTGCCACCTCACCCATGCAGACAGTGCCCATCATCAGTACAGCCTGATCAGTGCCCATGGGATGTGTCTGGGTATGTGTTACAGGCAGCTAGGTACTTTCCTTGCACCGCCTCTTCGGAGGGGGGGGGGGTGATGAATCTCAGTCATGTCTTCTCTGCCACTCCAGAAACTCTGTTGGAGAATCTGACGAGTTGGAGAATATGACAGAACACCCGGTCCCAGCCCACAACCGCTCAGGTCACGTGTGACGTGCTGGCTGCCTCTGAGACTCCTGGGAGATGGGAGTTGTAGTCTGGCTGCGCTGCCGAGTTCCTCCCACCGCCAGGAACTACAACTCCCAGAGTGCAGCGTAGCAGCAGCCAGTCAGCGGCTGCCTTCTAGTACTGGTTATCCCAGGCCTAGGGGTGCCACCTTTTCTTCAACCAAACCCGAACACTTTAGCGGCAGGATTTTTTTTTGGGGGGGGGGGTATACCCTAAAAGATTGTAAAAGACCTGGGACACTTGTGGTGGCCTGAAAGATTAGTAATGTGGCGCATAGCTCGTCGCAGGAAACAGTGCGCGTGGCTGAATTGTGGGTGTTCTGTACAGAATGCATCGGTCAGATATGTCCTGGGGAGAGGGCTAGTGCTAGCAGGGGGGTGGGGAGAGATAGACGTGTGCTGGGGGGCAGTGGCGGCCGGTGCTCAAATTTGTTTGGGGGGCGCAAACAAACGGATTCTGAAAAAAAAACATCAATTGCAGCCTCACTGTGTCCATCAAATGCAGCATCAGTGCCAATCATACAGCCTCTGTGCCCATCATATGCAGCCTTTGTGCCAATCATACATCCACTGTGCCCATCATATTCAGCCTTTGTGCCAATCATACATCCACTGTGCCCATCATATTCAGCCTTTGTGCCAATCATACATCCACTGTACCCATCATATTCAGCCTTTGTGCCAATCATACATCCACTGTGCCCATCATATTCAGCCTTTGTGCCAATCATACATCCACTGTGCCCATCATATTCAGCCTTTGTGCCAATCATACATCCACTGTGCCCATCATATTCAGCCTTTGTGCCAATCATACATCCACTGTGCCCATCATATGCAGCCTTTGTGCCAATCATACATCCACTGTGCCCATCATATTCAGCCTTTGTGCCAATCATACATCCACTGTGCCCATCATATTGAGCCTTTGTGCCAATCATACATGCACTGTGCCCATCATATTGAGCCTTTGTGCCAATCATACATGCACTGTGCCCATCATATTCAGCCTTTGTGTCAATCATACATCCACTGTACCCATCATATTCAGCCTTTGTGCCAATCATACATCCACTGTGCCCATCATATTCAGCCTTTGTGCCAATCATACATCCACTGTGCCCATCATATTCAGCCTTTGTGCCAATCATACATCCACTGTGCCCATCATATTCAGCCTTTGACCATCATATGCAGCCTCTGTGCCCATCATACAGCCTATGTGCCCGCATGTGCTGGGGGCACTTGGGGGTCAGATATGTGCTGGGGGTGATGCACTTTGTGAGAGAAAAGGGCCAGTGCAAGGGGGATGGGTAGGGGGGTAGGATATGTGCTGGAGGGGTGTTTTGGGAAGGAAGAGAGGGGTTGCCAGATCTAATCCACACTTCTAGCCTTGCCTTCCCCCTCCCAGCACATATCCTCCTAACCCCTCCATCACTCATATGGCGTGTACCTTGTCCTCCTTTCCAGACACTCTCCCTCCTCCCCTCCATCTACAGAGCATAATAAAAACTTAGTGCAGACCTGAGATCAGAGCGTCTCTGCTCCCCCCTCCTCCTTGTGTGTGTAGAGAACAGACGGAGAAGAAGACCCTGCCGCCTGGCCCCGCTCCGAGCCACATTCCTGTCTGAATAATGTGTCCGGGTTTCAGGCAGAAACATTACAACAGTGAGAATGGGCTGACAAGAGCCCAGGGGCCAGGACGCCATTTCTAGTCACCATGGTGACCTGGGATTTGTGCCCTGACTTCAGGTGACCATAGATACATGGAAATTCAGCTGGTTCAGCAGGGATCGGTCACATTTCCATCCATGTGTGGTCACTGCCGGATAAAAGTCACTCGATCAGCGGCTGCAGCCAATATCTTCATCACTGATCTGTGTATTCTGAGAGCGGAGGAGCGCCCCCCATTGTCAGAATACAATAGTGCAGCGGGGAGGATTCCCCCATCCCCCTCCAATGTGTGGATGAGGGAAACGCTTCAGTTTTTTCCTCTCATCCCGCTGGATGAACGATAAAACTGAACCATGAATGGCCAGCTCTGGAAGCAAGATATATTATTCATCAACTGATCCCCCTGAAGGGGTTAATCTTCATATTACCTCCTCTGCCGCCAGATCCAGCAACGTGTCTCCTCACTACGTCCTAAGGAATGTGCTTTGTTCTCTTTTTCTGACATCACTTCCTGTCTTCCATAGAGACTTCCTGTCTGGGTAGCAGTGAGATCACCATCTTGTGGAGCTCAGAGGAACTGCAGCCCTGAGAAACATCTCGTAGTGTGAACACGGCCTTGTGCTGTGTATGTACTGTATATCCTTATAGATGGGTCATCTCCACCCCCACCAAGGGGGAGAGAAATATATTACTGCTCGGGGGAGGGGGGGAGACATTTTGGCCCCTTTGATTTGGCAGTAAAATTGATGTGAGATTTAGTCATGTAGAACATCTGTTATATGGATACAAAGAACCCCAGCCGAGAGTAAAGGGTGGAAATGGCTCCTGATCCCCAGATTTGGGCAATTATGTCCCCAATATAAATAGAAAAAAACCTGCGCTATGTGTAACAACTCAAATACCTCCAGAAATAACTTCTACCGGACTGCTGCTGTAACAAAGGTAAGTCTTCCCTTTATCACCTAGAAGAGCATTATGTGTCACAGCGCTGTCCTATTGTGTGTGCCGCCCATCAATTATCACAAATACACTAAAATATGTGGAGACATTCATATATAAAGTGCTAGGGGCCCCAATAATATTCTCTGCAAATCTACTGCTTCCACTTTACACCTACTTCTTTATTCTTATCATATTTGCTGCTATAATAAATAAACTATAAATCTGTGCAGATTCATGTAATCATACAATATTTTGTGCTCAATATAGTGTTCTCTGCAAGTCCACTGCTTCCACTTTGCATCTATTTCAACAAGCTTATTTTTCTAAAAAAGTCCACCAATCAATGAAAAGTTGATAAGGTGTGAAAGTTCTCGGTGCTCCAAACTGTGCCAGCTGTAGTGTAGCCACGCCTTCTTCCTCCTCTTACACACGTGATGGTGAGGGCGCCCCCTTAGTAGTGCTTCCCCACTCACCAGAGCAATATGACTCCCAGCTTTTCATCTACCAGAGTCACCAACATCCTTCGCACTCTCCTCACCTCCGATGGATCCTCCTCGCTAGGGTGACCACATTTCCAAACAGCCATTCAGGGACACCCCCCAGCAAGCACCGGTAAGTGACGTCACAAGGAGGCAGTGCCACCATATGACCCCGCCCCTTACCTATTTAAGCAACTGTTTCATGTATGTTAGCCCAACATTGCAGCTGCAGGCGGCCTACTGTACCTGATTCCTACACTAACCTACCTGACCACTACACTGACCTTCCTGATCCCTACACTAACCTAACTAATTGCTGCATTGAAATACCTGACCCATAGGTGTGCGCAGCCTATTGCATTAGGGTGTGCATCCCAAAGCTCAAACACACACTACCGATCACTCACTATGTTCAATTAGAAGGGAAGGGGCTGATAAATACATATTTACCGACCCCTTCCCTCACTCATCCTAAAACATCTCCGCAGCAACAGCCGGCAGGAGAGGAGGGAAGCCGGAGTGCTGCAGAGTGAAGCCAGAGGTGCTGCAGAAGGAATGAGTGGGAAGCCAGGGCAGTAGGGGGAATCTGCGCTGCACAGAATAATTAGGGTGTGCCTGGGCACACCCGGCACACCCTGTGCGCACGCCGATGACCTGACCACTACACTAAGCTAACAAATTCCTACACTGACCAACCTGATCCCTACACTGACCACTACACTGATCAACCTGATCCCTACACTGACCACTACACTGATCAACCTGATCCCTACACTGACCACTACACTGATCAACCTGATCCCTACACTGACCACTACACTGATCAACCTGATCCCTACACTGATCAACCTGATCCCTACACTGGCCACTACACTGATCAATCTGATTCCTATACTGACCACTACAATGACCTACCTGATCCCTATACTGACCACTACACTGACCAACCTGATCCCTATGCTGACCACTACACTTGCCAACCTGATCCCTACACTGACCTACCTGATCACTACACTGACCTACCCTCAGCTCTGAGGGGCTCATGCTGGGACATGTAGTCCTTCATTAGGAGGATGAGTTAAGTGGCAGTGCTTGGGAAGGGATGGAATCACTGACTCTCACTTGCTGTCACCTGTTAGTCAGTGTCCACTTGGGAGGGGAGAGGGGCTTGGTGGGTGAGAGAGAAAAGGGGTGGGGAAAGAGAGAAGAGGGGTGGGAGAGAGAGAGAAGGGTTGGGAAAGAGAGAGGGGGGGATGGGTGAAGGAGACAGAGAGATATGAGGTGGTAGAGAGAGAGGGGGTGAGAGAGAGAGAGGGGGGTGGATGAGAGAGAGAGGAGAGAGAGGGATGCGTGAGAGAGAGAGAGGGTGGGTGGAAGAGAGAGAGGGCGAGAGAGAGAGACAGGGGGTGGATGAGAGAGACAGGGGGTGGGTGAGAGAGACAGGGGGTGGGTGAGAGAGATAGGGGGTGGGTGAGAGAGACAGGGGGTGGGTGAGAGAGATAGGGGGTGGGTGAGAGAGGGGGGTGGATGAGAGAGACAAGGGGGTGGATGAGAGAGACAGGGGGTGGATGAGAGAGACAGGGGGTGGATGAGAGAGACAGGGGGGTAGATGAGGGAGACAGGGGGGTGGATGAGGGAGACAGGGGGTGGATGAGAGAGACGGGGTGGGTGAGAGAGACAGGGGGTGGGTGAGAAAGACAGGGGGTGGGTGAGAGAGACAGGGGGTGGGTGAGAGAGACAGGGGGTGGATGAGAGAGACTGAAGGGGTGGATGAGAGAGACAGAAGGGGTGGATGAGAGAGACAGAAGGGGTGGATGAGAGAGACAGGGGGGTGGGTGAGAGAGACGGGGGGTGGGTGAGAGAGACGGGGGGTGGATGAGAGAGACGGGGGGTGGGTGAGAGAGACGGGGGGTGGATGAGAGAGACGGGGGGTGGATGAGAGAGACGGGGGTGGATGAGAGAGACAGGGGGGTGGATGAGAGAGACAGGGGGTGGGTGAGAGAGACAGGGGGTGGGTGAGAGAGACAGGGGGGGTGGGTGAGAGAGACGGGGGGTGGGTGAGAGAGACGGGGGGTGGATAAGAGAGGGGGTGGATGAGAGAGAAGGGGTGGATGAGAGAGACAGGGGGTGGATGAAAGAGACAGGGGGTGGGTGAGAGAGACAGGGGGTGGATGAGAGAGACAGGGGGTGGATGAGAGAGACAGGGGGTGGATGAGAGAGACAGGAGTAAGTGAAATTGACCCCCTAAGCGGGCCTGCAGTCCTTCCTGTACCCCCCTGTCTGTGGTAGGTGTGTGTGATGCACCTACCTCCCGCCCATCCTCATCCTCTGGGCCCTTGGCTGACTGTCCCAGCTGAAAGCCGACGTTGGACAAGGTGTGCAGGCTCTGGGACTGGGAGGTGCCGGGGATGCTGCGCTCACTGCTGCTCAGGTCAGAGTGGCGGTGAGGTCTTCTCCCTCTCGTGCTTTTCCTTCTAGTCAGCCTCTTGCTGCTCACCGGGGCCGCCACTCTTTGTTGCTCTGTTCTCAGATGCTGTCGACTGCCCTGCCCTGCACCCCCCACCACCAGACCAGTGAGACTGTGCCTCTCTGGTATGACAAGGGGGCGGCCTCGGAGCTCAGCTGCGTTGGCTGCCAGGAGCAGTAGCGCAGAGGAGGAGGAAGTGAAATCCTCCCGCGCTTTCAACACTGAGCATGGAGGGGGTTGCACTTCAACCGCAATGTCACTGGTTGCTACACGCCAGGCGGCTCTAGCAACCAGTGGCCAGGATTAAAGTAAGGTAGAGGTGTTTCCGGTGCCAGCGGTACCACGGCTCAGTCCGTCCCGACCCCTGAACTCATGACTGTTCCCAGTGTGTTTCATTCCGGGACACTGTATTGTCCTGGAATGAAGGTGGCCAGGAACTGGGACACAGATGGCAATTACGGGATAGTCCCGGGCAAACCGGGACACGTGGGCACCCTACTCCTCGCTCACTTCTGCAAGTCTGCTGCGGTTTCTGTCAGTCTTCCTCCTAGACTCGGCTTCCTCCTCCAACAGTAACAGCAGGTAACAGCAGGAGCTCCGCCTCTTCATACACACTCAGGAGCTCCGCCTCTTCATACACACTCAGAGCTCCGCCTCTTCATACACACCCAGGAGCTCCGCCTCTTCATACACACTCATGAGTTCTGCCTCTTCATACACACTGAGGAGCTCCACCTCTTCATACACACTCAGGGCTCCGCCTCTTCATACACACTCAGGAGCTCCGCCTCTTCATACACACTCAGGGCTCCACCTCTTCATACACACTCAGGGCTCCGCCTCTTCATACACACTCAGGGCTCCGCCTCTTCATACACACTCAGGGCTCCACCTCTTCATACACACTCAGGGCTCCGCCTCTTAATACACACTCAGGAACTCCTCCTCTTCATACACACTCAGGAGCTCCCCCTCTTCATACACACTCAGGGCTCCGCCTCTTCATACACACTCAGTAGCTCCACCTCTTCATACACACTCAGGGCTCCTCCTCTTCATACACACTCAGGAGCTCCGCCTCTTCATACACACTCAGGGCTCCGCCTCTTCATACACACTCAGAGCTCCGCCTCTTCATACACACTCAGAGCTCCGCCTCTTCATACACACTCAGGGCTCCGCCTCTTCATACACACTCAGGGCTCCGCCTCTTCATACACACTCAGAGTTCCGCCTCTTCATACACACTCAGGAGCTCCCCTCTTCATACACACTCAGGAGCTCCGCCTCTTCATACACACAACAAATGTATAGCTAATAAAACAGCTAGAAAATGGGTATGAGCTGTGTATACCTAGAGCTACACCCCGGCATGCCTCCATCCCGGCATATATATGTAAGAAGGAAGGGAGAGGTAGATTGGGACTTTGATGGAGGCATGTGGGTGTATCTGATAATGTGTATGGAATGTAAATCACTTGAATGTCACAATCCCCTGGGGGGGCTTCATGATAGTGATATTAGGAAACATCATTCAATAATATAATATAAGAACGCATTTATGATGTAAAAATACAATCATAAAAAATCTACATAAGTTGATATAATAATAATAATTCATTTATTAATACAGAGGCGATCACTAAACATGATTTGTGACAGACGTTACATTTCATAGCAAAGAACAAATAAATACAGATAAAACATAGAAGAAATATAATATATATATAATTCACATAATAAATACCGATAGAAAACACGATTGGTTAGAATTATTGGAGCTAGCGTGGCTTGGCATCCCTGGATGAACACCCAACGCGTTTCATGGCCTGTTGCCACTCGTCAGGAGTTGGCTGCACGGGTTAACCACTTGCCGACCGGCCACCGCCGTTATACGTCGACAAGTTGGCTCGGCTGGGCGAGAGCACGTAATATGACGTCCTCTCTCCCAGTCGCCCCCGACTCCCGTGCGGGTGCCCGGCGGGTGCGATCGCCGCCGGGCACACGCGATCGCTCGGTACAGAGCGGGGACCGGGAGCTGTGTGTGTAAACACACAGCTCTCGTTCCTGTCAGCGGGGGAAATGCTGATCTTCGGTTCATACAATGTATGAACCGAGGATCAGTGTTTCCCCTAGTGAGGCCACCCCCCCCCCCCCACAGTAAGAACACACCCAGGCATACTTAACCCCTTCCCCGCCCCCTAGTGTTAACCCTTCACTGCAGTGGCATTTTTATAGTAATCCAATGCATTTTTATAGCACTGATCGCTATAAAAATGCCAATGGTCCCAAAAATGTGTCAAAAGTGTCCGAAGTGTTCGCCATAATGTCGCAGTACCGGGAAAAAAAAATCGCTGATCGCCGCCATTACTAGTAAAAAATAATATAATAAAAATTACATAAAAATACCTCCTATTTTGTAAACGCTATAACTTTTGCGCAAACCAATCAATAAACGCTTATTGCGATTTTTTTTACGAAAAATATGTAGAAGAAAACGTATCGGCCTAAACTGAGGAAAAAAAATGTTTTTTTATATATTTTTGGGGGATATTTATTATAGCAAAATGTAAAAAATATTAATTTTTTTCAAAATTGTCGCTCTATTTTTGTTTATAGCGCAAAAACTAAAAACCGCAGAGGTGATCAAATACCACCAAAAGAAAGCTCTATTTGTGGGAAAAAAAAGGACGCCAATTTTGTTTGGGAGCCACGTCGCACGACCGCGCAATTGTCTGTTAAAGCGACGCAGTCCCGAATCGCAAAAAGTACTCTGGTCTTTGGGCAGCAATATGGTCCAGGGGGTAAGTGGTTAAACTATAAAGTAATGGAATAATGGAGACATTTAGTAGCTAGCTATGCATTCTATCCTAGAGATGAAAAAAAGGACAATTCCTTTCCTACTTACAAAGTAGCCCAAAGAATAAGGTCAGCTCCAAGGGTGGGATTGAACAGTGGTCTGGCATGAGTGGTCTCCCCCGGGACTGAGGCAGGGAGTAGCCATAAAGAAAACCAAGGCAGAAAGTCAACTGGGCCGGGCCGACGGTCACAAAAAATGATAAAAATGCCATTTGGGTGCAGTGTTGTATGACTGAGTAATTGTCATTCAAAGTGTGGCAGCGCTGAAATCTGAAAATTGGCCTGGGCAGGAAGGGGGTGAAAGTGTCGGGTACTGAGGTGGTTAATAATGCACAAATGTCCATATATAAGTATTTCTTCCGTTGACCACCGAGACCATCTATACATGGCTTGGATGTCTCCATATTACTAGGAGACCATAAATCAGATGACCATAGAAAGATATAAAAGTCCACTCACTGTCATGGAACTTCAGATTGAAGGAACCTCATTCCAGTCACACCATTCATTTCTTGCACATAAGGACCAAGTTGGTGTTGGTGGATCACTAGGAAAAAATGGGAGCATGGGGGGAGGGGAACAGAAGAAGGAGGAAGAGGGAGGGATCTTAGTAAAGGAGGGTGAATAGGAAGGGAGGGGGAGGGGAGGGAGGATCTCCACAAATGGGGGTACTCACTCGAAGTGTAACCACACAAGTACAGAATGGGCGGGGAGGACCCAAGAGACGGGGGATAGAACAAGATATGTACAGGATGGATAAACAATAGATGGAAGGGACGCCCTCAGATGAAGTCAACCAATGACAAAACGCATCAGGGAGTGACGCTTATCCATTGACCTGAGACACTGTACAGCCTCCAGGACCAGGAACAGGGGAGAAATAAAGCACCAGCGGCTTCAATGTTATGGCAAGGAGAGGCATACAGGCACAGTACTAATACCTTTTTTGCTTGAAACTTTTATATTGTGGTACGCACATTTTAAAAGGGGATGTTTGGGGCTCAATAAACATGCTTAAAACGATATCACAATATATGAGTTTTTTCTATTATATGTGATTGCGGTTTGATTGAACAAAGCTTACCTGTTGGTGGAGAGTGCATCTTCCAGGATAAACACGGATATACATTCCAAGCCCTTTATTTTCATACTTGTGGTGAGTGCATCCCCAAAAGGGGAGTTAATATCCCCCCCCCCACGTGGTGACCGCCCCCCCTTGGTGAAAGGAGCACTGATTAAGGATTTCTTCAGTGTATTTTTCCATCTGCACTATCATCGATTTCCTATATTTTGCGCTGCTACAGTTTTGCATTGGACTTTTTGTTTTACTGTTTACTTTAGATGTTTTTTTAAGCAGCTGCTGCAATTTACATTTATCTGACAGTCTGTGGCCAATTCTCTTGATTGTGCAGTCCTAAGCGCAGAGCTGTGCTAAATTGAAGGAGGGGGCGATACTAGCACTCATTAAAGCTAGTACCTGTGTATTGTCTTGTTGAGTGCCTGTGTATTGTCTTGTTGAGTAGTAGTGTCATGAAGCTAGTTGTTAGGAAATTTGGACAGGGTATAATCTCTAATCCTCATTAAATTAATGGGTTTGATGCCCGGCGGGTGTGGCGAGGCGACTCGGTGTACATCTTGCGGCATGTATGCGTTCCTTGATCATCTGATCGAGGGAGATTACTGCTGTGCAAAATGTAAGCACATTGTTTCCCTGGAAGCCCAGGTTCTGAATCTGGGGAAGCAGCTGTCGGCACTGGGAAGACCCTCCACACTATAGGAGAGCCGGAAATGTACCCAGCAGGTGATGGCTGGGGCCAGCACAGAGGTGGGTGGAGACAAAGAGGTGCAGGCACTAGAAAATAGTAGATGGGTGACAGTCAGGAAGGGTAGAGGGGCAAGGGCCAGGGAGGCCGATCCAGGGCTGGAGCATCCCAATAAGTATGCTCCATTGAGTGACATTGGTGAAACCAGTCAGGGACCGGCACTTCTGGAGCTTAGGGACTCTACTAGCTGCCAGGGGAAGAACTCCAGTGAGAGTGGGAAGGAAGCGAAGGGAAAGGAAAGGCAGATTCTGGTGGTAGGGGACTCAATTCTTAGAAGGACAGAGAGGACAATCTGTAACCAAGATCTGAAGTGCCGAACTGTATGTTGTCTACCGGGCGCTCGGGTTCAGCACATCACGGATCTGGTGGACAGATTGCTGGGAGGGGCTGGGGAAGACCCAGCTGTAATGGTGCACGTTGGCACCAATGACAAAGTCAGAGGCAGATGGAGTGTCCTAAAGAACGATTTTAGGGACTTGGGAGCTAAATTGAGGGGAGTAGGACCTACAAGGTAGTATTCTCAGGAATACTACCAGTACATCGAGCCACACCAGAAAGGTAGAGGGAGATTAGGGAAATAAACAAGTGGTTGAAGAGCTGGTGTAGTAAAGAGGGGTTTGGGTTCCTGGAGGACTGGGCCGACTTCTCAGTCGATAACCAGTACTATAGAAGGGACGGACTGCACCTAAATGAGGAGGGTGCAGATCACCTGTGAATAAGGATGGCCAAAAAGTTAGAGGGGTTTTTAAACTAGGAGACGGGGGGGAGGGTCCAGAGATAGAGATAGTCAATGTGGAACATTTTCAAGAGGGTAGTATTAGGGGCATTAGAGGTAGGGTAACCAATGCACATAAACCCAAGGTAAGTAGAGTAGCAGGTCCTAGTTGCAATCTTGGAACACCCAAGAGGATAGTATGTGACCGGTTAAAATATATTAATGCAGTAAAGTGTTTGTTCACCAATGCCAGAAGTCTGCCAAGCAAAACAGGTGAGTTGGAAGCTCTGGTGCATAAGGAGAGATATGATGTAATCGGTATTGCTGAAACTTGGCTTCAATCCTCACATGACTGGGCTATTAATATTCCTGGCTATGCTCTCTTTCGGAAGGACAGGGTAAAAAGGAAAGGTGGAGGGGTCTGTCTCTATGTGAGAAGTGACCTCAAAGCAAGTGTGAAAGAGAACCTGGTTGATGGAGAGTGTGATGAGGCTGAAGCATTATGGGTGGAACTGCATACAGATGTGCGTAGTTCAAAGTTAATCATTGGACATTGTTATAGACCACCCAATGTTAACAAGGAGGTGGAGACTCAGCTCCTTGCACAGATGGAAAGGGCTACAAGGGCTGGGATGGTGATAATAATGGGGGATTTTAACTACCCAGAAATTGACTGGAATAATGGCACTGCTGGGACAGTTAAAGGGCAAAAATGTAAAAACCTATTGCAGGACAATTTTATGGTCCAGCTTATTGAGGCCCCAACTAGGAATGATGCTCTTTTGGACCTGGTAATCTCAAACCATGCAGAGCTTATTACTAATGTTCAGATAAAGGAACACCTGGGTAGCAGTGATCATAACATGATTTCATTTGATGTTAGCTGTAAGCAAGAAATACATACAGGAAAGATAAAAACACTCAATTTCAAGAGAGCAAATTTTCCAAGGATGAGGACTGCTCTCCAGGAGTTATGCCCCCCCAAAAATTTTGAGCACCAGCCGCCACTGGCTGGGACCCTTACTTTTTAATATCTTTATAAATGATATTGGGTCTGAGATCAAAAGTAACATTTCTGTCTTTGCAGGTGACACCAAGCTATGCAGTGGAATAACGTCCTTACAGGATGTCTCCAATTTACAAGCCAACCTCCAATGCTCTGTCTAATTGGGCGATTAAGTGGCAGATGAGGTTTAATGTAGATAAATGTAAAGTTATGCACTTGGGGGCTAAGAATATGCATGCATCATACATACTAGGAGGAGTACAACTGGGGGGATCTGTAGTGGAGAAGGATCTGGGGGGATCTGTAGTGGAGAAGGATCTGGGGGGATCTGTAGTGGAGAAGGATCTGGGGGTCTTGGTAGATCATAAGCTCAATAATAACATGCAATGCCAAGCTGCGGTTTCCAAAGCGAGCAAAGTCCTTCCTTGTATAGAGAGGTATGGACTCCAGAGACAGAGATATAATTTTGCCCCCCTGTACAAATCATTAGTAAGACCTCATCTGGAATATGCAGTTCAGTTTTGGGCCCCAGTTCTCAAAAGGGATATCGGAGAACTGGAGAAAGTGCAGAGAAGAGCAACCAAACTGATAAGAGGCATGGAGGAGCTCAGCTATGAGGAAGGATTAGAAGAACTGAATTCACTCTTAAAAAGAGGAGAATAAGGGGGGATATGATCATCATGTACAAATATATAAGGGGTCCATATAGTGAACTTGGTGTTGAGTTATTCACTTTACGGTCATCACAGAGGTCAAGAGGGCACTCTTTACGTCTAGAGGAAAAGAGATTTCACCTCCAAATACGGAAAGGTTTTTTCACAGTAAGAGCTGTGAAAATGTGGAACAGACTCCTTCCAGAGGTGGTTCTGGCCAGCTCAGTAGATTGCTATAAGAAAGGTCTGGATTCTTTCCTAAATGTACATAAAATAACTGAGTACTAAGATTTGTAGGTAAAGTTGATCCAGGGTAAATCCGATGGCCTCTCGGGGGATCAGGACGGAATTTTTTCCCCTGCTGTAGCAAATTGGATCATGCTCTCCTGTTTTTTTTTTTTGCCTTCCTCTGGATCAACTGTGGGTATGGAGTTGGGTGTATGGGATTGTACTGTGTTTTTTATTTTGTTTGTTTATTTTTTTGTGGTTGGACTGGATGGACTTGTGTCTTTTTTCAACCTGACTAACTATGTAACTGTTCAATCTTGTCATTCTACATAAAATGGTAGATATATTTCTCTCTTCAGTATCTGTACTCTCACTTTAAATTATTTAAACACTTTATGATCTCTCTGAGGCTTAATCAATAGTTTTACTCGCTCTTTATTGCTGTTTGCCGTTTGATAGCACATTTGAACATTTGCTATAATGTTTGAACGTTTGGTGGAGCTACAAGTGAACACATAACTAGTCAGTATACAGTTCTAATCACATTATTAACAATAGGAACATATATAACTGTAGTAAATACCTATTTTAGCCACTTGCTTCCATAAAACAGAACTCTGACTGGTGTGTGTCTGTTCAGATCTTCTCTCTCTGGTGTAATGAGCTCTAGCAGCTCTGCTAGGGAACTTTCCAGACAGAATGGGTGTAAGGCTGGCTGTGATTGGCCAAGACTCCTGCTCAATGTGAGATTAGCCAAGACTCCTGATGAGTCACAAAAGCTTATAGAACAAATCTTAAAAAGGCATATTTTCTCTTCTGCTTCTGTGAACACAATACACAACTGTTACATGACATCCATATATAAAGTCACATAGCCAGATTCAGGTAGCTTTACGCCGGCGTATCAGTAGATACGCTGACGTAACTCTGAATCTACGCCGTCGTAAGTTTAAGTGTATGCTCAAACTGAGATACACTTAAACCTATCTAAGATACGACGGCCTGCGCCGTCGTATCTTAGGGTGCAATATTTACGCTGGCCGCTAGGTGGCGCTTCCGTTGAGTTCGGCGTAGAGTATGCAAATGACTAGATACGCTGATTCACGAACGTACGTGTGCCCGTCGCAGTAAAGATACGCCGTTTACGTAAGGCGATTCCCGGCGTAAAGTTAGTCGAACAAATAGTTGGCCTAGTCAATGTTAAGTATGTCCGTTGTTCCCGCGTCGAAATTTGAAAAATTTACGTTGTTTGCGTAAGTCGTCCGTGAATGGGGCTGGACGTCATTTACGTTCACGTCGAAACCAATACGTCCTTGCGGCGTACTTTGGAGCAATGCACACTGGGATATGTACACGGACGGCACATACGCCGTTCGTAAAAAACGTCAATCACGTCGGGTCACGAGTAATTTACATAAAACACGCCCCCCTCATCCTCATTTGAATTAGGCGTGCTTACGCCGGCCTATTGACGCTACGCCGCCGTAACTTAGGAGGCAAGTGCTTTGTGAATACAGCACTTGCCTTACTTACTTACGGGGGAGTAGCGTAAATACGATACGCTACGCCGCCGGAAAGATGCGCCGCCGTACCTGAATCTGGCTAACAGTAAATAACTCTATCACTTTTATCTCTCACATATGAACTTTATTAAGGTTATTAGCAGTTCTAGCTGTATATGCATGTAAGTCATATTAGCAACCTAGGACAGGTCTAAGCTGGCCAGCTACCCTAATGCCGCGTTCACACGTTCAGAATTTACGTTGGAAAAAGTCTGATGGACTTTTTCCATCGGATTTTCCGATCGTGTAGAGCCACATCAGAGTTTTTTCATCTGAAATTCCGATGAATTCCATTACAGTTTAGATATAGAACATGTTCTATTTTTATCCGTCGGAATTCCGATGTGATTTGGCCGGGCAAAAGCCTGATTGTGTGTACGCACTACGCAGCATTAGCGTTTGTGAAATCTTACACCGCAAAATGTACTCAGCCAATGAGAGGTAATGACTCCATTTTTATACTGCTATCAATGGCCAACACTTCATCCATGTCTTTGGTGATCTCTGATCTCCTTATGAAGTGTTTCTTACATGATGAAGATCAGCCATGGAGTATATCTGAGGTGTATATCAGGGTGTGCTTCTTCCCAACATGTCCAGCAACATTCATATACAAGACATTTCCCGCACTCACTAATACACCTCGAGGGTTGTGTGGGATCCCTGATGTACAGGAAGACAAGACTTCAGTGAGGAACAGTTCCCTCACTCAGGACAAGAATATGGCTTCTCCCCCCATGTGAGACCTCTGATGTGTGCAAAGATGGGACTTCTGTGAAAAACATTTTCCGCACTCAGCACAGGAATACGGCTTCTCCCCCGTGTGAGATCTCTGATGTCTATTAAGATCAGACTTCTGTGAAAAACATTTCCCGCACTCAGGACAGGAATACGGCTTCTCCCCCGTGTGAGATCTCTGATGTATGGAAAGACTGGACTTCTGTAAAAAACATTTCCCACACTCAGGACAGGAATACGGCTTCGCCCCCATGTGAGCTCTCTGATGTATGGAAAGACTGGACTTATCTGAAAAACATTTCCCGCACTCAGGACAGGAATACGGCTTCTCCCCCATGTGAGATCTCTGATGTTTGTAAAGATTGATCTTCTGGGAAAAACATTTCCCGCACTCAGGACAGGAATACGGCTTCTCCCCTGTGTGAGATCTCTGATGTGTAACAAGGGTTGCTTTTTCTACAAAACATTTCCCGCACTCAGAACAGGAATGTGGCTTATTACCCATGTGATGTCTCTGATGCCTGGAAAGGCTATACCTACCTGAAAAACATTTCCCACACTCAGGACAATAAAAAGGCTTCTCCCCAGTGTGAGATGTCTGATGTGCGACAAGTTGTCCTTTTACTACAAAACATTTCCCACACTCAGGACAGGAATACGGCTTCTCACCTTTGTGCATTCTTTGATGTGTGTGATAAAAGGACTTGTCCGAAAAACATTTCCCACACTCAGAACAAGAGTACGGTTTTTCCCCCGTGTGAGTCCTTAGATGTGTTGCAAGATCTGATTTTTGTACAAAACATTTCCCACACTCAGGACAGGAATACGGCTTC
This sequence comes from Rana temporaria, assembly GCF_905171775.1. Taxonomy (NCBI): domain Eukaryota; kingdom Metazoa; phylum Chordata; class Amphibia; order Anura; family Ranidae; genus Rana; species Rana temporaria. Next base: position 380,007 of record NW_024404443.1, read on the forward strand.
TCTCCTGTGTGAATTATTTTATGCTGATTAAAACCAGATTTAAAATGGAAACACTTCCCGCACTCAGTACAGGAAAACCTCTTATCTGTTGGAAAGACAGTCTGAGGTTCCTCAGGATAAGGATACGATGGTCCGGCACCGTCCCGCACAGTCTGAGGTTCCTCAGGATAAGAGGAATACGATGGTCCGGCACCGTCCCTCACAGTCTGAGGTTCCTCAGGATAAGAGGAATACGATGGTCCGGCACCGTCCCGCACAGTCTGAGGTTCCTTAGGATAAGAGGAATACGATGGTCCGGCACCATCCCTCACAATCTGAGGTTCCTCAGGATAAGAGGAATACGATGGTCCATCTACACTGTGTGGTGCCGGATGGACATTTGAGGTAGTCGGGTTTTCTCCTGGACTATACTGTGTGATGTCCTCATCTTCTACTTTACAGTCTGGAGACAAAGTGAGACAATCCTCTGAGGTTTTCCTCATCTCCCGTCCATCTACTAAAATAGAGATACAAAGATTATTACTAGACATGAGCAGATTGGTTCCCCTAAACCAGGACTCCGCCCACATCAGGCAGCTTTGTCTCTGACGATCTTACAATTCCCCCCTCAAGGTAACTAGTAAATGGGTCCTCTGATCTCCTACCAGATCATTTCTTTATTCATGGACCTTAGTCAGAGAGTGAGGAAACAACGAGAACTGTCTTATATAGGAGTGACAGTGATGAGGGGATAATAGGATGAGTGTCCCCACCCCCTCTATAACTCATTGCCATCTTCCCAACACAAGAAATACTGCACTTCCTTATTTAGTCCATGATTTAGTCATTAATAACAGCGGGACTGAGCCCCATCAGAGGTCAGAGAGTGAGGATGGGTGGAGAATAACCAAAATTAATGCTGGACTGTTCCTGATGAAAAAATGCTCATGTTAAGAGTTTCCAAAGAGCAAAGGACTCTCTACTTACCCCCACATGAAGGAATGTTGAGTATAAGCACAGGGGAAAAGTCATGTCTGCACAGTCTCCTGCCATCTCTTGTATCATGTCTGCACAGTCTCTGACCATCTCTTGTATCATGTCCGCACAGATTCTGACCATCTCTTGCATCATGTCCGCATAGTCTCTGACCACCTCCTGTATCATGTCTGTACAGTCTCTGACATCTCTTGTATCATGTCTGCACAATCTCTGACCATCTCTTGTATCATTTCGGCACAGTCTCTGACCATTTCTTGTATCACATCTGCTCAGTCTTTAACCATCTCTTGTATCATGTCTCTACAGTCTCTGACCATCTCTTGTATCATGTCTCTACAGTCTCTGACCATCTCTTGTATCATGTCTCTACAGTCTCTGACCATCTCCTGTATCATGTCTCTACAGTCTCTGACCATCTCCTGTATCATGTCTGTAGTCTCTGGGGGCTACAGAGGAGTCAAGAGCTGGAGCGCTGCCTGGACTGGGGTCACGTGAGGATTCAGATATGTGCGGACTGTGGAGAAAAGAATATGGGATGAAACCAGAGCCGCCAAGCTGAAGCCCAGAGAGAACCATCTGACTGAGCCCTACACGGTGCACCTCAGAGGAGGTCAGTGATAGCACTACAAGACCAGTCTGAGGGGGGTCACTGATGTAAGGGGGAAGTGAATACAGTAAGGTAAGGGAACAATGATATAAAGATTCCCCCTTATATTACACAGGCGAATGGTAGGTTTCTCCTTGCTGAGAACTAAGAGGATGACTTCCCTTACGGACTCGGCCTTTGCTTGCGGCAAAAAAACTCTCTGACGTTCTGTGTCCAACAACATGCCGAGGTAATCTAGCCGTCTTGTGGGCTGTAAGGCTGACTTGTCCTGGTTTAGGACCCAGCCCAGAGATTCGAGGTACTGTACCGTGAGGCCCACTGCTTGATCTAGACTGGAAGCTGAGTGATCTATGACTAGGAGATCATCTAGATAAGCCATAATTGAGATTCCCTGGGTTCTTAGACTGGCTAAGACAGGAGCTAGAATCTTCGTAAATACCCGGGGGGCTGTTGCTAGCCCAAACGGGAGGGCCACAAATTGGTAGTGGTGGTGATCTACTGCGAAGCGAAGGAATCTGTGATGTCCCGGGAATATCGGCACGTGGAGGTATGCGTCCTTTATATCTATTGGCGCTAAAAAATCTCCCTGCTGTAAGCGGCGGCCACCGTGCGGATGGACTCCATCCGAAAAGACCGAATCTTTAGGAAGTGGTTTAAACCCTTTAGGTCTAAAATTGGCCTGACATCGCCATTGGGCTTTGGTATGATGAAGAGATTTGAGTAGAATCCTAGCCCTCGTTCTGGGGCTGGTACCTCCGGGCAGGCTTGACTCCTGGAAGTGAGGAGGGGGGAATCCCCGAAACTCCAGTTTGTAACCTAAGGCCACCAAAGACAGTACCCACCTGTCGGTGACTCTGGCTTCCCAAACCTTTGAGAAAAAACAAAGCCTTCCCCCCACTCGAGTGAGTGGGGGCACCCCTTCATAAAGTTGATTTGGGGGTTGGCTTGGCTGGCTTACGAGACCAGGGTCTCTTGCTACCCGAGGTCTAACCCTGAGATTTATTTCCCATTGCTGATCGCCCGGCAGGCCGTCGATACTGCCTAGAGGCTGAAGGACCTGGAGCGGGAGAGGCTGGTCGCTTGAACGTGGGACCACAAGATCTCCTCTTAACAGGTAAGAGGGTGCTCTTTCCACTAGATATCTATTGTATATATTTGTCTAGATCCTCTCCAAATAACCTCTCTCCATGGAAAGGAAAACCTGCCAAGAGTTTCTTGCAGGGGTCTCGGCCGACCAGTCTCCGCATGTGCACTAAAAAGAGAGATAGGCGGGAGGCCTGCTGGATTGAGTCCTTTATGGCATCCACCGCAAAACACAGGGCTCTTGGACCTGATGCGCCGGAACGTCCCTTAATACCTGCTTTGTCTGGTCCTTTAATGCCTGGTAAATACCAATAGCAGCGACAGCCGGCTGGACCACTGCCCCTGCCGTGGCAAAGGAGGCTTTTAGCAGAGTCTCTAATCTTTTATCTACCGGATCTTTGAACATTTGAATGTTCTCTACCGGACAAGTTAAGGTCTTATTGACGCAGGAAATGGCTGCGTCCACAGCGGGGAATGTCCATCATTTGGAAATTTTTTCCTCCATAACGTAAAGTACAGCAAACTTCTTAGGAGGTATCAGGTCGAACCCAGTCCTGAAAGATCAGACTCTCTAAGAGCGGATGGACTGGAAACACTGCATTGTCTGTGGTTCAGGCAGCGGCAACTTAAAGCGGTGGTTCACCCTCCATAACAACATTTTAGCATAAAATGAGGCATAGTAGCGCGAGCTACAGTATGCCTGTCTTTATTTTTTTAGCCCGTACTCCCTGTGCAATCGTAGAGAGAAGATTCCGTCTCCCCGCGGGGAATGGGCGTTCCTATGGAGAGGGAAGGTGATTGACGGCCGGTTCTGGCACGTCACGCCCCCCGAAGACAACCGGAACAGGTCTCGGCTCTTCACGGCGCTATACGGCGCCTGCACACAGACTATGCGCAGGCGCCGTGAAGCGCCAAGTCCTATTTTGGCTATTTCCGGAGAAGCGTGACGTGCCAGAGCCGGCCGTCAATCACCTTCCCTCTCCATAGGAACGCCCATTCCCCGCGGGGAGTCGGAATCTTCTCTCTACGATTGCACAGTGAGTACGGGGCTAAAAAAATAAAGACAGGCATACTGTAGCTCGCGCTACTATGCCTAATTTTATGCTAGAGGAAAAAAAAATAAAAAAATGTATTAATAGGGTGAACCCCCGCTTTAAACGCCGTCCGGACCATATCTGTTAAGGTCTGAATCAACAAACTCTCCGCCTGAGAGGCAGAAAACGGTTCCTCTATGGTAGATTCCTCAGAATCAGACTCCTTTAGGTTATCCGTTTGGTCTTCTGCAAAATCCAATTCCTCAGGGGAAAGGATCTCTACATCTGAGAATACAAGTTTAGGGGACGGGGACCTAGCCCGTTTCCTAACTGGCAGTGAGACTGTAATCAATGTTGTCAACCTCTGTTCCAAACCCCCCAGGGTGGAAGCCAGCATCTCCTGTGTGACATAGACAGGAGCTGGTTGGATAGGGCCAGCAGTAACACCTAACAACCCTGATGGCTCACCTAGGGCGATGACCTCTGGTCGTTCCGGTGAGGTTGGGACCGCCGAAACCTGGCCAAGATCCTCCGAGCCCAAAGGGGAACCCTTTTGTTTTTTAATTTTTTTTGCATTTTTAGCTGTCCCCGAACCCTTGAGAGCCATGACACAACCTTGAGGTACTCCGCTGCAACAACCAACTGTTACAGCAAGAAGTCACACAAAAAATAAGGCTAGGATATTGCTAGGAATTCCGAGCTTTCCTGCCCAATAATTAAAAAAGAGGGACCCCACAATCAGGAGAATGTCAGTGTTTGTAAGTCACCACATCCCTAGAGTTATGGAAAAAACATGAAATACCCCCTTAAGGGTGGGACTTTATAAGTGACACAAACACGTAAATGAGTAGAAAAATATGTAGCAAATTTATTTAAACAATTAAAGTCAGGACATCATACAGTGTCCTAGCAAGGATAAAAGACCACATGCAAGTGGTATACAGATCCTATTTGTGAAGCAATAAAACAGACATGAGACAAAAATTGGTCCAACCCGACAGCCGTTTCGGTATCTGTGATCCTTCTTCAAGGGGTATTACAGACGATCATTGTGTCAGAGAAATACATGTCTATTAGAAAAGAGATATATACATATATTACATAGAAAAGATTCAACTTAAACAATATTTACAACTCAAGTGACCGAAATTGTTAAGAAACATGGGGAAGGGGAGACAAGAAAAGGACAGCCATACAGCTATGTCATTTATCAAAACAGATATGAGCTACTTACAGTCAATAAGATCTGTAGATAGAATCCTGTCTCAGTGTGAAAGTACGCCAAAAACAAGGGGAGAATGCTGTATATGGAGATCAATGTCTCTGTGTTCACGGGGAGGATATACAATCATAGCCTACCAAAAAGGTCCACGCCTAGGGAAGGAAGGGAAAGAGAAAAGAGAAAAATATATATATATATATATATATATATATATATATATATATATATGATATGTATATATCATTATTTGTTGCATTCAAAGAGTTAAATGCAGACACATATTTATAGCAAAAAAGAGTAACCCCATAGAGCTGGTAGTCCAAAAATGGAGAGTAACTTACCAGATATGGAAATCCATATAGGAGAGGGTATGCATGTGCCAGAGAACAAAAGTTCAGCCCCAGGGAGACAAACTACCCAGATTATCCTATGTTTCAGGAAAGGTGGATTGCTGGGTGATCGCAGGCAGAGATCACTGGAAGAAGGAATTTAGGAGTATGTATAAATAATATGTATGGCTAGTGAAGTGTGCATAAAGGCACAGCACCAAAAACAAACAATAAGCCAAACATCAACACCCAGTGGTCCTACCTGCATGTGAGAAGTCTCCATAAGTCCAGCAGACGCCATGACAGTCAGAGACAATAGTGTCTGTAATGGGCTTAAATAGAGTCCATTGGTGGCTATGGCGCATGCGCGCGCGCACGTGCTGCGTAGTGACGCAATTGCGTCTTGGAAAAAAAAAAAAAAAAACGGGATGGGCTTGAATAGAGTACATTAGCGGCATGGGGGCATGCGCGCGCGTATGCGCTGCGTAATGACGCAATTGCGGAAATGACGCTATTGTGATGAAGCTCGCAAGTGGACACCAGCACATTGATATCAATGCGGTGACTACACTCGAACAATTATTGCCTGCACAGTCCAAATACATTTAACAGACGCCATGATAGTCAAAGGTATGGACGTCGCATGTGTCGATCAGCATGGTAACACCATTGCTGCAATGACACATGTAGTAGCGTTGGCATGATGACGCAATCGCGGCAGAAGGGTATAAAGTCGCAATTATATCAATGTCAATATGGTGATTCCATATATGACATTGATCAAAAATTGATAATAAAATTAAATTAAAAATTGAAAATGATAAAGGGAGGAGATATCACTTAAATAAGTGATGTTGCCAGTGCCAATCCACCCTTACACAAGTATATGACCCGAATTAGGATGACAGTGCCATCAATACGGGGGAAAAAAAAAAAAAAAAAAGGGGGGGGGGGGGGAAAGAAAGAAAGAAGGGAGATGGAGAGGGCCTTTCGCACAGGGCGTGCCGGATGTCGCCCAAATATGGGAAGCAGCCGGCATGGAGTGTGCGCTGACGCAAAAAAGCAGTAATTACTGCAAATTTGGGGGGCAAACATAACAAAACCCAGGTGGTGAACCGTAGGTGCGCATGACATGCCCCCCACGTGCGTCAGGTGGGGGCCAAAACGAATGCCCTCACCCGCGAAACAATTATACAGCAAATAAGTGTACAAAAAATGGTCGTACATAGTAGAGCATGGATATTTGGAGGTCAAACAAAATGGAGAGGAGGGGGGGTGGATGTGGAGAAATCTATTCCTCCCATCCCCCGGAGGAAAACCCCTCCAGAAAAGGGCGATAGCTAACTATTTCATTAAGGCCTGGTTTTCTAGTAGCATCTAGCATGGCTATCCATCTTGTCTCCCTCTGCAGCAAGGTCCTATTCCAGTCGCCCCCTCTACTGTTGGGGTGTATTCTATCCAAAATGAGGAATTTGATTTTAGGGATCATCCCACCATGGGCGTCTCGAATATGGCGCCCCAGGGGGAGGTCCGGGTCTGCTTTCCGCATACATGTAATATGTCTGGAAGCGCGTTTAAAGAAAGGTTGTTTCGTTTTTCCAACGTAAAAAGCCCCACAGTGGCATGAAAGTAGATATACCACTCCAGGTGTTTTGCAGTTCGCAAAGTGGGAAGGTCTGAAAGTTTTACCATCAGGTAATAGAATATTGTCCCCAATGTTCATATATTGACACAGATTGCATCCTCCACATCGGAAGGTGCCAGGCCTTTTACATGGATCTGTGCGAAATTCACCCACGTATTCACTCTGAGTAAGGCTATCTTTGAGTGACTTGGTTTTACGGTAAGTGATCAAGGGTCTTAATGGTACATAGGGGGCTAGTAATGGATCTACACTCAGCAGATGCCAATGTTTAGAGATAATCCTGCCCACATGTTTGCTCTGCCTATTAAACCTGGTAATGATCCGAAGGGCATTTGGATTTGCGTCGGTCGGTAATTTCTTACATTGTTTTTTCTTGGTAAGTAGGTCATTTCTTGGTCTGGCACTGGCTTTCCTAAAGGCCTTTTTGAGGCAAGTTAGAGAGTAGCCTCTTAGAAGGAGCCGATCTCTTAGCTTGTCAGCTTCTATTTTAAAGGTCTCATCCTTTTGTACAGTTGCGGCGTAGCCGCAAGTACTGGCCAAAAGGAATAGATCTAATTAAAGATACAGGATGTGCGCTTTGTGCATGTAGAATAGAATTACATGCAGTGTCCTTTCTAAACAACGCACTTGTAAGTTTACCAGATGGGTCTTTCTCAATGGTCACATCCAAAAAATTGATTGAAACATCACTATAAGTCATAGTGAAGGTTAAATTATATGTGTTGTCATTCATGGCTGAAAGGCATGCTAATAACATTTGGGGGGTACCAGTCCAGACCAACAGGATATCGTCAATATATCGACTCCAGTGTATAATGTGGTCTGTTAGGGGTAGGTAAGCCTCCTCAGACAGAAACCCCTGCTCCCACTCCCCCAGGTACAGGTTTGCGTAGCTTGGGGCACAAGAAGTCCCCATAGCTACGCCCTGTACCTGGAGGAAGTGGGAGCCATCAAATGAAAAAACGTTTCGAGTAAGAACATGTTCCAAGGCTGAAAGCAAAAAATTATCAAAGGTCCGGTTGTCTCGATGGGATTGGGATAGAGTGTGTCTGATCACCTCGATGCCCCTCCGGTGGGGAATGGAGCTATAAAGAGCCTCCACATCAATAGCCACCAGAAGGGCATCAGGGGGAACAGACAGACCATCCAGTTGTTGGAGAAGGTGCAATGTATCTTGAACAAAGGAGGGTAAATTATTGACATATGGACGTATTTGTTCGTCTATAAATTTACTAATGTTTTCTGTGATACTGCCACAACCCGAAACGATAGGACGTCCGTGGGGTGGTATCTTGTTTTTATGAATCTTGGGAAGACTATAAAACGTGGGAATTCTGGGGTGCATAGTCCTTACAAAATTCCACGTTTGAAGATTAATGGTTTTTATAGCATACGCATTATCAATAAGTTTATAAAATTCTTCATAAAACTTATTGATCTGCAGCCTAGAAATTTTGGTATACCATTCATTGTTGCTCAAGATTTTTAGACACATCTCTTTGTATTGTTGGTTATTCATAATACTATATTACCGCCCTTATCCGCTGGTTTGATAGTTAATTGTGTTTGTTTGATAAGGTTATCTAGAGCAAGTTTTTCTTTTTTGGTCAAATTAGATGAACAGGTGGGGTGAAAATTTAATCTGTTGATGTCCCTAGATACCATGGTTAGGAACGCGTTCAGATTCATATTGGCGTTTAGAGCGGGAAATTTATCCGATTTTTTCTTTAATGATGATTGTATTTTAGGTAAAATTATTGTTTTTTCTGGAACAACAGACGTCAATAAGTTGTCCAAATCGATTTTATCAATTAGATCTCTATCATCATGGTCCTCTGATAAATCAACCAGGAACTTTACATCGTGTTCATGTTGGATTAGTTCAGCTTCCTTTGCATCGGGAATATGCTTATTTTTGTCATACATACTTTTTAGGAGTAGTTTTCTTGAAAAAAGATGTAGATCTTTTATGGTTTCAAATCTATCTACATCTGTATCCGGGCAGAAGCTGAGACCCCTTGAAAGGACTGATAGTTCATCTAAAGACAGGGTATAATCAGAAAGGTTAATAATGTTTACATTTTTTCCTTCATTAGATTGCATAGAGTTCAGCTATGATGTCATATTTGTTGTATTGATGTCCGTCAGGGGATCCCCCCTGTCCGGCGCTCCAATATGAGGAAAAAGTATGCTAGAGGTTGATTGTTCAACCCCTCCCCCACGTGGTCCAGATAATTTGTTACTTGCACCCTCACCATCAACTAGACCTGAGTTGACTTCCACTGTGCATTGTTTTTTGTTAATGCCTTTATTGGGAGATTTCCATTTATACGGCCTCACCTGTACTTTTTACAGAAAATATTATGAGACTGAACATCATATGAAGGTAAACATCTTTTCTTAGGCCCCTTTCACACAATCGGACCGCTCAGATCCGCCTGTCAGCTTTGCCGGCGGACCTGAACGGCTGCTCCATACATCTCTATGGAGCATCAGATGTCAGCGGTGACATTTCCGCTGACATCCGATCCGCTAAAATCAGACGGATGACAATACGTCGCCATCCGTCCATAGCGGATCAAATCGGGTGACATAGGAGACAGTGGCACTGGACAAGCCCCTCCCCGCTCAGTGAGCAGAGAGGGAACTCCTGCTGAAAGTGGATCAATCCCTGTGTGGAAGGGGCCTTAGAATTGTCACCCTTTTTCTTTTTAACCAACCCCTAAATGTATTGTAATCCATCCTTCCTTTATTTTGTATAAAACAAAGGGACATTTTCCTTAATAAACGGACATGTTTTTGACCTCATCGCGTGTGTGTGTCATTTGGGTGTCCAAAGGATTCTGGTGGAAGTTATCCAGCTGTCCGGTTCAAGTCCCCGACACTCCCCTGTGAGATCTCTGATGTGTGTAAAGATTGGACTTCTGTGAAAAACATTTCCCACACTCAGGACAGGAATATGGTTTCTCTCCCGTGTGAGATCTCTGATGTGTGGAAAGACTGGCCTTCTGTGAAAAACATTTCCCACACTCAGGACAGGAATATGGCTTCTCCCCCGTGTGACATCGCTGATGTGTGAAAAGACTGGCTTTATGTGAAAAACATTTCCCACACTCAGGACAGGAATATGGCTTTGCCCCCGTGTGTGATCTCTGATGTGAGTAAAGATTGGACTTCTTTGAAAAACATTTCCCACACTCAGGACAGGGATATGGTTTCTCCCCTGTGTGATATCTCTGATGTGTGTAAAGACTAGACTTCTGTGAAAAACACTTCCCACACTCAGAACAGTAATATGGTTTCTCCCCCGTGTGAGATCTCAGATGTTTGTAAAGACTCAACTTGTCTGATAAACATTTCCCACACTCAGGACAGCAATATGTCTTCTCTCCTGTGTGGGAAATTTGATGTCTGTAAAGATTTGCTTTCTGTGAAAAGCATTTCCCGCACTCAGAACAGGAATAGGGCTTCTCCCCCGTGTGGGAATTCTTATGTCTACGAAGATTGGCCTTGTTTAAAAAACATTTCCCGCACTCAGGGCAGGAATATGGATTCTCCCCTGTGTGAGATCTCTGATGTGCGACTAGATCAGATTTTTGTGCAAAACATTTATCGCACTCAGAACAGGAATACAGTTTTTCCCCCTTGTGAGATTTCTGATGTCTGTGAAGATTGGACTTTTGTGAAAAACATTTCCTGCACTCAGGGCAGGAATGTGGTTTCTCCCCCGTGTGAGATCTTTTATGAACATTAAGATTAGATTTAGAAGGGAAACACTTCCCGCACTCAGTACAGGAAAAGCTCTTCTCTGTTGGAAGGACGGCACCATCCCTCACAGTCTGGGGTTCCTCAGGATAAGAGGAATACGATGGTCCAGCACCGTCCCACACAGTCTGAGGTTCCTCAGGATAAGAGGAATACAATGGTCCGGCACCGTCCTGCACAGTCTGAGATTCCTCAGGATAAGAGGAATACGATGGTCCGGCACCGTCCCGCACAGTCTGAGGTTCCTTAGGATAAGAGGAATACAATGGTCTGGCACCGTCCCGCACAGTCTGAGGTTCCTCAGGATAAGAGGAATGCGATGGTCTGGCACCGTAACTCACAGTCTGAGGTTCCTCAGGATAAGAGGAATACGATGGTCCATCTACAATGTGTGGTGCCGGATGGACATTTGAGGTAGTCAGGTTTTCTCCTGGACTATACTGTGTGATGTCCTCATCTTCTACTTTACAGTCAGGAGACAAAGTGAGACAATCCTCTGCGGTTTTCCTCATCTCCCGTCCATCTACTAAAATAGAAATACAAAGCGTATTACTAGACATGAGCCGATTGGTTCCCCTAAACCAGGACTCTGCCCACATCAGGCAGCTTTGTCTCTGAGGATCTTACAATTCCCCCCTCAAGGTAACTAGTAAATGGGTCCTCTGATCTCCTACCAGGTAATTTCTTTATTCATGGACCTTAGTCAGAGAGTGAGGAAACAAGGAGAACTGTCTTTTATAGGAGGGACAGTGATGAGGGGATTATAGGATGAGTGTCCCCACCCCCTCTATCACTCATTGCCATCTTCCCAACACAAGAAGTCCTGCACTTCCTTATTTAGTCCATGATTTAGTCATGAATAACAGCGGGGCTGAGCCCCACCAGAGGTCAGAGAGTGAGGATGAAGACTGGACTGATCCTGAAAACTTCCATCATTGGGTTATTGACTCCTCCCTCATTATCACTTTCTGTTTAAGGTTCCAAAAGTTTGAAGAAGTTATCACATTATTATCAACATGTAAAAGTCTGTGCTCCAATCAAATCATCAGATATAAAGGGGCAGATCCACAAAAGAATTACGCCGGCGTATCTATTGATTCGCCGGCGTAATTTAAAATTTCCCGTGTCGTATCTTTGTTTTGTATCCACAAAACAAGATACGACTGCATCTCGGGTCGATCCGACAGGCGTACGTCTTAGTACGCCGTCGGATCTAAGCTGCAATTTTTCGGCGGCCGCTAGGTGGCGTTTCCGTCGAAATCCGCGTTGAGTATGCAAATTAGCTAGTTACGGCGATCCACGAACGTACATCCGCCCGGCGCATTTTTTAAAGTCGTTTGCGTTCGGCTTTTTCCGACGTATAGTTAAAGCTACTGTTATGAGTCGTACTAAATGTTAAGTATGGCTGTCCTTCCCGCCTAGAAATTTGAAATTTTTACGTTGTTTGCGTAAGTCGTTCGCGAATAGGGATTTGCGTAGAATGACGTCACCGTCGGAAGCATTGGCTTGTTCCGGGTTAAATTTCAAGCATGCGCACTGGGATACCCCCACGGACGGTGCATGCGCAGTTAAAAAAAAAAACGTTGTTTACGTCGGGTCACAACGTATTTACATAAAACACGCCCCCATCACTTCCATTTGAATTCCGCGCCCTTACACCGCAAAAGATACACTACGCCGCCGTAACTTACGGCGCAAATTCTTTGTGGATTTGAAAAAAAATAAAGTTACGGCGGCGTAGTGTATCTTAGATACGCTGCGCCCAGCAGAGAGAAGCGCTGAGGTACGTGGATCTGCCCCACAATGTCCAGCTGGTAATAAATATGGGTGTAAAAGAAGCAAGGCCTATGTAATGTACAACTTATTATATAGGATACAACAGTTAGGATTTTATAGTATCAGAATGATGTAATGTACAACATAGAGTATATAGTGCAGAGATCAGGAGTATGTAATGTACAACATAGAGTATATACACCCCCGTTTCCCCGAAAATAAGACCTACCCCAATTTTCAGGAAGGACTGCAATATAAGCCCTACCCCGAAAATAAGCCCTAGTTTGAAGTGATTGTGGACTGCTGGAATCCTCTGTATTGTAGTGTTTTGTATGGATGGTGTGTTTCTGTGGTATAGTTGAGTGAGATGCCTTCTTAGAACGCCGCTCAGCTGACCTCCCGCAGCTCGCCTCTTCTCCCAGCTGTCAGCGGGGGAATTCGGCCCCCCCTCTGCAAGGCTTGGAGCAGGTAAGAGATTTAATGCGGGCCATCGGAAAGCGCCGAGCCACGCTGAGTTGATCCCCACAGCTCTTCTCTTCTGCCAACTGTCAGCGGGGAATCTCTGGCCCCCCTCCCTCTGTAAAGCTTGGAGTGGGTAAGAAAGCACAGGAGGACCATTGTCAAGCGCAGAGCCGCGCTCAGTTGATCCCCACAGCTCTTCTTTTCTGCCAACTGTCAGCGGGGGATCTCTGGCCCCCCTCCCTCTGTAAATCTTGGAGTGGGTAAGAGAGCACAGGAGGACCATCGGAAAGCGCAGAGCCCCGCTCAGTTGATCCCCACAGCTCTCCTCTTCTCAGCGGGGATCTTGGCCCCCTACCTCTGCAATGCTTGTGCCAGGGAAGACGATCAGGGGGGGTCACGGAAGCTCCGAACTGCACTATAGGAAGGTATGTGGCACAGCACAGATTGCAGACACACATACTTTTTACATTACATTGTACTGTGGTGGTGAGGATTCTAGCAATTTGTAAGCATTTTTACTCTGTTCACACTGAGGATTAAATGGCAAGCCCTACCCCGAAAGTAAGCCCTAGTGTGTTTTTGGGTGCCAAAATTAATATAAGACCTGGGCTTATTTTCGGGGAAACATGGTAGTGCAGGGATCAGGAGTATGTAATGTACAATATACATTATATAGTGTAAGTCAGCCCTTAGATTTTTCTACTCGCCTACTCACATTTTGCGAATGGAAAATGATGGCTGGCGAGTGTGGGCTGCCTGGGAGGAGGAAGGGGAGCACCGCCGGCAGGCAGGGGTTGAACGGGAGCTGTTCTCCCAGCCAGGGGAAGAGAGAAGAAGAGTTGAGCTGGCCGATAATCAGACAGCAGGGATAGCCCACTGTAACAGCTTTCATTTAAATTGCTGGGTTCCTGGCGCCGCTCAACATCACATACAGCCCCGCCTCCTCAACCAGCACCTAAAATCCCTGCGATACTCTTTCCTAAGAATCAGGGGATCTCTTTGGCATCCCCATCTCAGATACCCCCCTTAAATTCACCACTCTCCTCTTCACAACTTAATGTTATTAATCTTTTAGCACACAACCTCATTTCAGATGAAATTTCAGTCCTTTCGAAAGGACTTACCTTTTGTCCTAATAACAAACTAGATAATACATAGAAAGAGAAAAGGCAAAACATGTAGAGACATTTTCAGATGTGCACTCATTGTTGGTATCTGCTACTGATCTATTGTGGAATTTTTATGTTTTCACTTATGAACTTTTTCATTTGATGGTTGTGTATTCCTCCAGGTACAGGGCGTAGTCAGGGGCACTTGTTGTGCCCCTGGTTACCCCAATCTGTACCTAGGGGAATGGGAGAATGCAAGTTTCAGTGATGAGGATCTCTCTATTTATCCTGTGCCACGTTAAATGGCACAGGTACATAGATAACAGCTTTGTCATTTGGGATGGCTCTCAATCCCTTCTGGATGAATGTCTGACTGTGTTAAGTGCAATTGCTCTAACCACTCGGACTTTAAACGTGAGGCTAATAACCTCAAAAATCTTCTTGAACGTGGCTACAGCCATAAATGCTAGCAACAGGCATGAACTGTTAGTCCCTAAAAAGGCAAAAAACACAAATGAAAGCCATAGAATAATTACAATATATACTAATGATCATGCCCAAGTTTTGAAAATTTGTAAAAAATACTGGCACCGCTTAACGTTAGACCCTGTGATACCGTGTTTCCCCGAAAATAAGACCGGGTCTTATATTAATTCTGGCTACACAAAACACACTAGGGCTTATTTTCAGGGGATGTCTTTTATTTATTTATGGTATGTACAAAAAAGTTTCTCCCCCTGTCAGCTCTGGAGTCAGCATTGTGAAATTCTGTAATCCCAAAAATAAACCTTTGTTCAAAGACCTCATAAAATTATGTAATCCGTTCTGTAAAAAGATAATATCATGTGCAGTGTGTCTCCTTGTGTAACATTATTGTGGAAAATACCTTCTTTACAGTGCCGCTTGCCGCTCACGTGACCCGCTGGAGTTCTTCTTTCCTACTCCAAATACTGCAGAGGGAGGGGCCAAGATCCCCAATGACGTCAGCCCCACTCGGAGTACTGCAGTGGGTATGGGCTTAATAAAGTTTTATTGAAAAAAAAACAGCTGACATCAGCCGGGAGGAGAGGAGAAGAGCTCCGGCGGGTCACGTGAGCACCCAGCAGTGCTGTAAATAAGGTATTTTCCACAATAAAGTTACAACAGGGAGACACATTGCACATTATATAATCTTTTTACAGAACGGATTTCATGTTTTTACAAGGACTTTAACTAGGGCTTATTTTTGGGGTAGGGCTTATATTGCAGCCATCCCAGAAACTCATGCTAGGTCTTATTTTCGGAGTAGGGCTTATTTTCGGAGAAACAGGGTAGGTCCCTTTGTACCTCCTAATAATCACCTACAGACGGGCTACCTCTGTCTGTGATTTATTGGTTCAAAGCAAATTTCGAGGATCCAATAGAGGTGATCCCTGTAAAATAATGGGAACACACCCATGCAGATCATGCTCATATTGCAAATATATGGACACCAGAAGGGACATTTACTTACCCAATGATATGCAATTTGTTCCTAAGCATTATTCCAATTGTCAGACTACAGGAGTGGTGTACACGATTCTGTGCAGTTGTAATTGATTCTATGTAGGCAAAACTGTACAGAAATTATGGCAGCGACTCTATCGCCACATCAGGGCTATGTAAACCGCCAACCCTGATTTTACTTTAGGCAGACATGTCGCCCTAACCCATGGAGGTATTTACCCCAAAATATCTGTCTTGGTATTGGATGATACATACCCTAGCTCCCCAGGCAGAGATTTAGAAAAAATATCTCCTGTAGCGGGAGCTTCGGTGGATATCAAATCTAAATAAGTCCACCTCTCCACCTGGCCTCAATGAGGCATTTACTTGAAACCTTTCTTACCTGGATATACAACAGGAGGATTTGACAAAGACCAATAGGTTTACTTAGGCTTGGTTTTTCCCTGGGCATTCCCCAGGTTTTTGTTGTTATCTGATTTAGCCTTCCAATGCTACTTACTTCTATGGCCAGCTATAGATGGGGGCGGTGGACACACTTATGCTTCACCTGTGGTGTTTATAGTAGTCCATCAGCGCACCAACACCTTTGCAGCCATTGTGCTACATGCTGGGTGCTTGGTGTGCTCCTGTACCTTTAAGGAGGGGTGGCTCCCCTTCAGTTCACCTGCACCTTTCTATCCATTTAAATGCATGTGCCTCCACTGTGAGGACGCTCATTGTTTAGTGTTAGGACCACAGATTACAGGGTGCCTTGGCGCGGCTCTGTGGCTCACGCATGCTTTTGCGAATGTGTGCAGACAAAACCCCTGTAACGCATACTGTTAGACAGGTTAATTGGTTTTCTGCAAGCTGGTCGGTAAGTAGGCTTGGTTTTTCCCTGGGCATTCCCCAGGTTTTTGTTGTTACTTATTGAAGTCCATGTTTTTCATCCTTTCACTCCTTTTCTTCCTTCCCCGTCTACTCCTTTTCTCATTCCCCCCCTTCCCCCCTCGGTCATTAATAGTAAAATGTTCGTGTTTTATCAGACTGTTTTATAATATGTATGTGCATGTATGAACAGGTTTATCCATACACATTGTCATATATATGTTTATATTATTATTCAACTCACATGTTCTGTATTTAATATGATGTTTTACTAGTATACTACACTGACCATATGCACAATTTATTATGCTCTAATATCATCTTTTCTTATTTGCAGGCTTTGCTCTGCTTTATATCCAATTACAGGCTTTATATTGATGGTGATCCCACGTCTTCATGGTCCATGTTTAATGATTCCATTCATTATTATACATGCTTCCTTTTTCTATTTTGTAATTTATTCTTATTCTACTCAACAATGGATCTGTTCTGATTTTCCGGCCTGGATGTGCCCCTTAATGCTGTGGCTTGTCAGATCTCCCCGGCACACGGGAGCCTCCATATCCCTTGCCCATTGAGGATGGAGGCATCCCCCCCATAGGCGTGGCAACGCGCGCCTCTGCTTGGGCTCCTTCCTGTGCATGGGCGCGCTCAGTCATTACCATCTGTCTCGTGTTGCTGCCTCTTCTGTGTCGGCGGCCCCATCGACGTCACTGTGCCAATGAGGCAGTGGCGCCAGACGCCGCGACGGCCGAGGAGCCGTCACGTTTGAGTTCAGGTTTCCCAGGCGGAATGTATGCAGGAATGTGCAGATGCACCTCCTGTTATCAGGTGGTTCGCCTGTCACACCTGCTCTAAAAACAAACATACATGTTATACATGTAAACTTTTGGGATTGGCTGGCACCTTAAATCACTCCTACTCCCCATTGTATTTAATCCTGACAGGTGCAGCACATCATTGATGCACAGCCAGGATGGTCATCACTACTGCACTAGTCTGTGAGGAACATTCTGAATAGGTGAGGAAGGAACACTTTGTCAGAACATTTGGGGTTAAAAGAATACATATAAAGTCGCATATTGTATATTTTTAATATTGTTCCTGTTCATATATATTATGAACAGAAGAGCAGCCATTTTCCTTCTAGGGTTGAGATTAAGTTCATAAGCTCATGAATAGACAAGGGGCTAGATTCAGCAAAGAATTACGCCGCATAAATTCTGTGTTCAGAAAGCTAGATACGCCGACATTAGCCTAAGATCCGACTGGCGTAATTCTATTACGCCGTCGTATCTTAGGGTGCATTCTCACGCTGGCCTTTGGTGGCGCTTCCTTTGTTTTCGGCATAGAATATGCAAATTACCTAGTTACATCGATTCACAAATGTACGTGCGCCCGGCGTTGGTTTTTTACGTCGTTTGCGTAAGGCTTTTTCGGCGTAACGTTGTGCCTGCTTCTATGAGGCGCACTCAATGTTAAGTATGGACGTCGTTCCAGCTTCGATTTTTGAATTTTTTACGTTGTTTGCGTAAGTCGTTCGCGAATAGGGCTGGACGTAATTTACGTTCAAGTCTAAACCAATGACGTCCTTGCGACGTCATTTGGAGCAATGCACACTGGGATATGTACACGGACGGCGCATGCACGTCAGGTCAACACACATTAACATAAAACACGCCCCCCTTACACATTTGAATTACGCGCGCTTAAGCCGGCCCCATTTACGCTACGCCGCCGCAACTTACGGAGCAAGTGCTTTGTGAATACTGCACTTGCTCCTGTAAGTTGCGGCGGCGTAGCGTAAATACGATACGCTGCGCCGCCGTTAAATTGCGTGCCCCTACCTGAATCTAGCCCAATGATTTTATGTTTTGACAAGAGACTATGGGATGTCTGGTTATACCAAACTTCCCAGACCATCAATTCAAAGGTTTGACACTCATTAGATAAGAGAAGATTGTACCAACGTACACAAACACAATCTGTGTATCATTAAAAGAATCGTATTTCAGAATAAGCTATCGTATTATACATATCTTAAATTGTTTCTTTCAAATATCTTTACAATATATCGGTATTAGTAATTCATATATAAACTGGGTAAATACATAGGGCCAGATTCAGAAAGCACTTACGCTGGCGTATATACAGATACGCAGCGTAAGTGTAGAGATGCACCGTTGTATCAATGCGCCTTATTCTCAATACTAGATACGCCTGAAATATGGCTTCATCCGACCGACGTAAGTCTTAGTACGCCATCATATCTTGGGTGCATATTTACGCTGGCCGCAAGGGGCGCTTCCGTAGATTTACGCCTAGAATATGCAAATGACCCAGATACGCCGATTCACGAACGTACTTGCGCCCGATACGCCGTTTACGTAAGGCTTACGTCCGGCGTAAAGTTACCCCTGCTATATGAGGCGTATGTAATGCAAAGTATGGACGTCGGAACAAGCGTATCTTTTTACGTTGTTTACGTAAGTAGTACGTGAATGGGGCTGTGCGTAGGTTACGTTCACGTCCCAGGCATTGAGCCGGCGTATCTTAGGGAGTAAATTTGACGTGATACTGAGCATGCGCGCGCAAGCGCCGTACGATCGGCGCTTCATTTACATGGGGTCACGATTAATTTCAATACAACACGCCCCCTACCAGCCTACTTTGAATTAGGCGGGCTTACACCGGCCCATTTGCGCTACGCCGATGTAACTTAGGGAGCAAGTGCTTTGTGAATACTGCACTTGTCTCACCATGTTACATCGGCGTAGTGCAAATGGGATGCGCTACGCCCAACTAAATATATGCCGCTGTACGTGAATCTGGTCCATAGATATTATCATTGATGATGCAGGTATGTATATATATATATATATATACACATACATACACACACACACATATACACACACACACACTGTATTGGTGTGAAAGATATTAGGAGCTGTATTTGTCAAGCGTAAGTTAAAAGTTATTCTAAATGATTTCAGCTAATAGGAATGTTAATTACCTATGAGCAATATATGGGATAGGCTTTCCCAAGACATTAATCTAGACCAGCCGCCGGTATGATTGAAGAACTTGACACGTGTTAGACAGTTTTTGACAATGGTGTTTTGTGAATCTTAAATCACAGGATGTCGTAAATTATCTTTGACTCAAGTAGAAATAATATTAGAAATTACTTCTAATACGCTACTGCCCTCTTGTGGTAAAAAATACTTAAATATTCAAGATGGTGTTTATTTGGTTGCTATGACAACCTACTAAAAACATTGTCATTTGCCGTTGTCAGTCATGTAGCTGTGACACACACACACACTTTTGGGAGTAAGATAAAAGTAGCAGCTAATATAGCAGGAGAAACTATATCTGGGAGGCACTCGCTCTTTGAAGAGATCTCTCTCGGGGGTCTACATCTAAAGGAAGCTGGAAGGAGGAGATCTTGAACGCAAACATGTAGGGGTTAGAAGAGGAGTCCTTATGGGACTCCTCATTACCTTACGGGAGGCTTCTCAAACAGACAGAACCTGGTAACGTATTTTTTTATTTATTATTACCTGTTTGGTAATGGAATTGTTTTTGCATATACAGTACATTAACTAAAACCATTTAAATATATGGCAAAGCAAGTGTTGGAATTATGTTATTTTTAACTGCAGTATGAAATAATTATAATCCAAATATTAAGAGACACACACAAATTTTGTTTGTCTTTAAAAAGCTAAATGCCAAAATCTATACAATGGTTTTGATGTGATGCCTGTGTAAAATAGATTCCCTCTAAATGTAAAATAAGCTTGATTGTATTGTCAAACCTGTGTACAATATGACATTGGGTTTGTACACGTATAAGAAGTGTGAGCAGGAGATCTGTTTGTGTTGAGAAGAGATAACATAGTGTCAATGGAAACAAGAGTATTTACATAAAGCCGTGAAGTCATGGAAGGTTATTTTACAAGTTACCAGGTTTTAAATAAACAAGGATGATTTAAGTAAGAACTGTGAATATACCTTGTCCTATAATGTAAATATTATCTGAACATTTAACCATCATTTATCTCTGATTGCAGAAGTATATCAATTATTTGTTTTATCACAAATTATACCCGATTTAAATGTTGCATTATATCTTTAGTTAATAAATATATATATATATATATTAAATATTTAGTTGTGTTACTTGTCTTCAAACTAGCAAGGATCAAAAGGACTTAGAATTTCTTGGTTAATATTGTAGGAAGTTGTAAATCTCCCAATTTAAAGATTTGCATATTTCCATAAATACAATACTATTATAATATTTCAGCATAAATATTCTGACAGTATTTGGAGGCACTATGCTGAAATACATCAATGGTTCTGACAACTTGGATTTTTATACAGTCTAGCCATTACATTGCCCCCCCCCCCTCCCCCGTATTTTGTTACCTTTGCATACACCCTATGCAAAAATGCATGTCAAAAATTACTTATGCATTTTCGACATGCGTTTTTGCATAGGGTGCATCAGTATAGCCCTGTAGTTCTTATTTATTGTCCATTGCAGGGGATGAGCACATGTTGCATGACTTATGCATTTTTCGACATGCGTTTTTTGCATAGGGTGCATCAGTATAGCCCTGCATTTCTAATTTATTTCTATTTATTGTCTATTGCAGGGGATGAGCACATGTTGCATGAATTATGCATTTTCGACATGCGTTTTTGCATAAGGTGCATCTATATAGCCCTGTATTTCTAATTGATTTACCAATATATACACATACTCTTTTGAAGAACATTTAACAGCTTCCCATTTGTGTATATTTTATCATTTAGAATTATTGCTCTCGCCCTAACGATCGCAGCGATACCTCACATGTGTGGTTTGAACACCGTTTCATATGCAGGCGCTACTCACGTATGCTTTAGCTTCTGCACTTGAGCTAGGTGGGACAAGGCACGTTTAAAATGTTTTTTTTTTCTTATTTATTTTACCATTTATTTTTACACTGTTCTTTTTATAAACAAAAATTGTGTCACTTTTATTCCTATTACAAGGAATGTAAACATCCCTTGTAATAGAAAAAAGCATGACAGGTCCTCTTTAATATGAGATCTGGGGGCAAAAAGACCTCACACCTCATATTTACACTAAAATGCAATAAAAAATAAATAAAAAAATGTTCCTTTAAGAGCTATGAGTGGAAGGGACGTTTTGAAGCCACTTCCGCCCTGCAATGGTATGGACAATCGTCTCCATACCACACACGGAAGAGGGCCTGATCGCCTCAGCTGCCGACGGCTCCGGTAAGTGTCGGAGGGCACCGGAGTGCGGTGGGCCCTCTCCCACTACCGATAAAAGTGATCTAGCTGTGAATCAATACGAAAGAACACCATTATCAAAAACCAGATTGCCCGCTGAAGAAGAGGATACCGGGGTTATGGCAGCTAGCTGCTGACATAACAAAGATATCCCTCTTCAAACAGCCGACATATCGGCACGCGACGGTTCAGAAGTAGTTAATATTTATTTTTGTAACTTAATTTTGCATAAAACATTTAAGTATTATTTCATAAGATAATTTATGAGGGTGTGTTTAGGGGCGGAGACTGGTTGGGTAAGGCAACTGGTGGCGGGTAACCCTTAAGGTCTGGCTAGTAGCTCAGGACTTGAAATTTTGAGCCCTGGTGTAAGGGTCGGGACTCATAATATTGGCATTCAGTAATCAGTGGAAGTTGAAATGTTTACATGAGACAAGTTGCAGAGATCCCACACCGCTGCCTCCCATCTCCTGAGACTGCACTCAGTGACTTGGGTCTGAGACTATACAGACATATCCCTCCACCCAACACAGCCAGCAAGTAATCATGGGAGAATTGTTCTGTCAGAGATCATGCTGCTAGACCCGGGTATGGGGCATGAACATTTTGGTGGCGTAAGAACATTTTGCGGGCAGCTAAACCCCAGAATCTCCATAAATCCAGTCTAGATACATATATTGTGTCTGCAGCACAGAGAAGGAAGATTATCCGAGAGAAATACAGGAATACAGGACGGGGAACACAGCTCAGGAAAGTGACCAGGGGATTACAGGCTGATATCACCCAGTCCCCGCCCTACTCTGGACCAATCAGTGAGCAGTATGGGTGGAG
Organism: Rana temporaria; assembly: GCF_905171775.1. Lineage (NCBI taxonomy): Eukaryota > Metazoa > Chordata > Amphibia > Anura > Ranidae > Rana > Rana temporaria. The sequence continues at coordinate 402,513 of NW_024404443.1, forward strand.
GAATGGATTTAGTGTTAATGACCCACCTGTGCTGATCTCTGTAGGAGTGTCCTTCTCTATAAATGTCCCCGTTATTCCATCCTCCTCCATAGACTGCTGATCATCCCTCACATACGTCTCTTCTTCTTCTGATTTCACCTCAAATTCTATATCGATTGGATCTCCACTCTAAATCAAGAGAATGAGAGAGAATATCATCTGTAAGATATAAACTTTACTATTGTGACATCATACAGAAAATCCACACATTGTCTCTATTAGTGTGTTTTATAACCTACGTCCCACCAACCTTGCAAAAGGGAGGGATAGTGTGACCTTCCTGTGTGGAATCCCGGGAATACAGAGGACGGGGACACCTCTCTGGTGGGTTCCTGGTATTAGGTGGCTCCATCATATCCTTGTGTCCTTCTGAAAACTCCTCCATCACTCCATACTCCTCATCCTCCTTTTTATATTCTTCTTTAACATCAATATTATCATCCCTGAGGTTTCCACTCTGAATATATAATAAAACATTCATTGTAACAAACATGCTGTGTATAAATCAGAACTACCAATAATTGTCACTCATCTACCTGATGGTGGTGGGGGATGGTGTGACCTTCCTGTGTGGAATCCCGGGAATACAGAGGACGGGGACATCTCTCTGGTGGGTTTCTGTATCTGGATGACTCCACCATGGTGTCCTGGTACAGATCTTTGTGTCCTTTTAGAGACTCTGACTCCTCCATCACCCCATCCTCATCATCCTCCTCTTTTATCTCTTTTTTAACCTCAACTTTAGGATCTCTCAGGTTTCCACTCTGAATATAGAATAAAAATGACATCAATGGTAACAATGCAGATAATGTACAGATCCTAATGATACTATCAGTGATTGTTCCTCATCTACCTGATGATAGTGGGGGATGGTGTGACCTTCCTGTGTGGAATCCCGGGAATACAGAGGACGGGGACATCTCTCTGGTGGGTTCCCATTACTGGATCCATCTGTAGGAAACACACACTGACTGAATACATTGTTTCTATGTGTTTATCAGATGATGGGGGGATCTAGGTGGAGCCTCCGTACTGCTCTCTCCTTTACAATAAAGTCTCCTCTTACCCGGTGATGTGAGGGGCGGCTGATTGTCCATCATGACGTCCTTGTAGAGATCCTTGTGTCCTTCTAAATACTCCTACATAGGGAAATAGACAGTGACATCACCTGATACTTACAAAGATAAAGTCATCATCCAGACACATCCCTTGTGTTGAACCTTCACAGACATCAGGAATAGTTATTTCCTCCTCCATAAAGATTATAAAATCAAAATCAACTATCATAAGTCCACCTCTAACTAAAACCCCCAACCTGTATTATCGTATAATCTGTTAGTATAAACTGAAATGAAGAGAATGTTCCGGCCCTGTAAGTGGGGGAATGTTCTGACCCTGAAGGGGTTAATCTAGGTTTCCATACTATATATGTGTGTATCATCATCTGCTGGAGATAGACTATGGAGGAAGAGGACGGACATGATGGGCGTTACTGGGTGTAAATAGAAGATAAGATCTTATTACCTCCTCTGCTGCCTTTTCCAGCGATGTCTCCTCTCTAATTCCTCCTGACTCACCTCTCACTTGGAACTTCCTGTCTGTCCCTGACATCATTTCCTGTCTTCCATAGAGACTTCTTCTCTCTATGGTGTACGTTTAATAAACCGTGATAAGCGGAGATCATGATGATCACTGCTTATCACAGAGCATTGCCGGTTTAATAAACTGTGATAAGGAGCAGAGAACACATTCTTCACTTCACATCACATCACATGGATGTTTTGTCACAAACGGCCAGTTTATTAAACCGTGATCTGAAGATTTCACAGCTCTTCACCTGAAATATCTCCCTTCCAGATTCACCAGCTCAGAGATGGAGAATCTGGGAGAGAAGCTGGTGTGACAAGAGGAAGAAGGCTTATTTCTTCCTAATTTCAACACCAGTGGGTTAAAAATGAATATTAACAACAATATACGTGTGTGTGTGTATATGTATATATATATATATATATATATATATATATATATATATATATATATATATATATATATATATATATACATACAGTATCTATATAACACGTGTGTGTGTGTATATATATATATATACACACACACACACACATACATACATACACACACACACACATATATACCGTATTTATCGGCGTATACGCGCACTTTTTTCCCCTTAAAATCAGGGCAACATTGTGTGTGCGCGATATACGCCGATATTTGCTTCACGCACTGTGTTTGAACTTTGCCGCCGATCCCTGCTTCCCGCGCTGTGTTTGAACGCTGCCGCAGACATATACCGAGCGCAGTATACTCGGGTACAGTCGGCCAGGCTCGGCTCCCTTCTAGGTTATGCGAGAGGAGCCGAGCGTGCCCGAGTGTACTGCGCTCGGTATATGTCGGCGGCGTTCAAACACAGCGCGGGAAGCAGGGATCGGCTCAGAGACAGCGCAGGAGCAGCGGGGAGGACACCACGAAGGTCGCAGACGGACGCCAGACCGGACAAGGCCGCCGATGGACGCCAGGCAAGACACCAAAACTGTAAGTAATAAAAAATAAATAAAATTCAGGAATTTCACGTCCAGAGTAGGGGTGCGCGCTATTTGCGGGTGCGCACAATAGGCTGATAAATACGGTATATATATATATATATATATATATATATATATATATATATATATATATACACACATACACACACACATACATATACATACAGTATTTATATATATATATATATATATATATATATATATATATATATATATATATATATATATGTAATTTTATATATATATATATATATATATATATATATATATATATATATATATATATATATATATATATATATGTTATCACATGTCTGAAAACATTAATTACATGTTCTTTTAAACGTTAGTTTCACTGTTTGAATTCGGCTGCACCATAATCTCACAATATCTCACGAGATTACAGGCAGTCCACCCACTTTTACACAGATCTCGGCTGTTTTCAGAGAAAAAACTTCACCTCTGTTCACCATCTGAGAACTGAAGTTCTCAGTTTATTAAACCGGCTGCAGAGGAGATAATTCTCCTCATGAGAACTGCTGTGAACTGAACTGAGAAAAAACTTCACAGTTTATTAAACGGACACCTATGGTAGAAGTGAGATCACCATCTTGTGGAGATCAGAGGAACTGCAGCCCAGAGAAACGTCTCATAGTCTGAACACGGCCTTGTGCTGTGTGTGTATGTACTGTACAGAGGCGGCTCTCTAATTAGGAAAGTTAGGTGGTCACCTACAGGGGCATTGCAGCCACCTAATTTGCCTACCATATGTGTGGGAGAAAATGTCCCCTGGTTGGTGACCCCAGGCTGGACTGGCTGTAGGAAATTCCGGGGCCAAATGTCCTAGCAAGAACTGCCTTCCCCCAAGCTCCCCTTTCACTCACTGCCCCTCCCATCACACACTCTGCCAATCAGATGTTACATCACAACAAGGCTCTGCAGCCCTGTATCCAATGAGGGCGCTGCTGACATCTTCCTTTTCATCCACTGTGTATGCAACAAATGCTCAGAGGGGCATGAAGATGCCGGGAGGAGACCAGAGATGACAGGGGTGGTGTGCTTAGGACTGGACACAGGTGAATGTCTGTATAGTTTCTGACCATCTCCTGTATCATGAAGTCAAGAGTGGGAGTGCTGCCAGGACAGGGGTCACGGGTGGAGTCAGACGTGTGTGGACTGTGGAGAGAAGAATATAGGAGCCACCAAGCTGAAGTCCAGAGAGGACCACCTGACTGAGCCCTGCATGGTGCACCTGAGAGGAGGCCAGGGGGGGATCAGTGATGTAAGGGGGGAGTGAATACAGTAAGGAAAGGGAGCACTGCTATAAAGGTTCCCCCTTAAATCAGTAACCCCCCTGTCCTTAATGCATTAACTCTGCGGAAGGTGGTCTGTGGTCACTAGAGTCCCCTCACATCATAGTTCCCTTTGGAACTCTGTGGACCCTGATATAAAGGGAAACTCTAATGTAAAGGGGAATGCTGCACACTCTGATATAAGATGATCTCTAGACACCAGAGCCCCCTCTTACATCAGAGTTCCCCTTCACAAGAAAGTCCCTTTACATCAAAGGTCCCCTTGCTCTGTAAGGGGGAATCCTGCAGACTCTGATGTAAGGGGGAACTCTGTGCTGGTTGGGTTATATTACCCTGACCTTCATGTAAATGGAGAAATATGGGTTTTGTTGCTCGTTGCAGCCGCACAAATTGTATCTATATTTGTGTGTGTGTAATATATATATATATACATATATATATATATATATATATATATATATATATATATATATACACATATCCAATGTTTAATGATCTTTGATTAAAGAAGAATTGGTGAGAGAAAATTCTAGAAACTGTGAATTCATAGTTCAAAGGATTTACGGCTCTTTATATATGAAATTTATACATTTTATCACTTGAATTATTTTTCCCATTATGGGTGTGAGTGGGGCCTCATGTCCAAGTTTTGTCTGAGGCCTCACACAGCCTAGAGCCGCCTCTGGTACTGTATATCCTTATAGATGGGTCATCTCCACTCCCACCAAGGGGGAGGGAAATATATTACTGCCTAGTCCAGACTTTCTCAGCCAGGGTTCCTCCAAAGGGTTCTAGGGGTTCCTTGAGCAATGGACAATTTCTGTCTCTCAGTAACAACTGACATCAATGATCTGTAAGGAGGGCAGTCTTCCCACTGATGACGATGTAAGAATGTCCTTCTTCACTGACCTCTGATATAAGGGGGTCCTTCTCTCATTGGTCACCAATGTAATGGACCAATAAAGCGACCACTTAAAATGAGCTCTGGGTTTGGACATAATTTGGCTTGTTTAGGTGATTGGTTGCCACAAGTGTCCTAACACCCAGTGATGTACACCCACCAGGCTTATTCAGCTGTCAGCTGGGGATTTTCTGGTTGGCCGGTGAATGTAATGTTAATAAAAGTACAAAAAAATAGGATTTTTATATACAGCTTACCTGTAAAATCCTTTTCTTGGAGTACATCACGGGACACAGAGTCTAGAAATTACTAAGTGGGTTATATGTTCCACCTTCGGGTGCTGGACACTGGTGTAATCAATTAGAACAGGAAGTTCCCTCCCTATATAACCCCTCCCACACTGGGAGCACCTCAGTTTTTGTAGCAAAGCAATAAGTGTCCCAATATCCCCCAAACAAGAGGGGCGGGAGCTCTGTGTCCCGTGATGTACTCCAAGAAAAGGATTTTACAGGTAAGCTGTTATAAAAATCCCTTTTTCTTTATCGTACATCACGGGACACAGAGTCTAGTCATTACTAAGTGGGATGTCCCAAAGCAATGCTTACTGAGGGGAGGGAGACACAAATAACGCAGACCGCCATCAGACGTGAGGACCTATAATGCTGCCCGCAGCATACTGCGCCAAAAAGCGGCATCCTTAGTAACTGGCGAAAAAACTGAGGTGCTCTCAGTATGGAGGGGTTATATAGGGAGGGAACTTCTTGTTTAATTGATTACACCAGTGTCCAGCACCTGAAGGTGGAACATATAACCCACTTAGTAATTACTAGACTCTGTGTCCCGTGATGTACGATAAAGAAAAAACTGTATGGACCCCCCACCACCAAGAAATTCATACTAGACCCTTATTAGAGCATGCAGCCTGACTGGGCAGGGGAGTGAGCATGCCTCCTCCTGAACCATACCAAACCACATACCCTCAACATGGGGAGAGAATCTTGCCAAGTCCATTCCCTCCTGGTTGGAAAGTTGAACAAGTCCAATGTATGAGCTTGTATCGGGGAACATGAGGGATCTGTAAACATAAGACATCAGGAAATGTATATCTGTCTGCAGAACACGGGGGAGATATTGGAACTCTAATTCATGGTCACCTGGAAATACTGAAAAGGAGAAAGTCCATCCAAACCGTGAGATTGGTCAGAGACTAATTGGTATCATTCTGGGCATTGCCAGACTAGGTCTTGGTGACAGAGTGAAGGGTGATGCTGCTCATACTATATGTGACCCTCATCTACATCATGGACATCTTCTTCAGCTTCTTAGTAAATAGGATGGAAATCTTCCGTTTACATTGATACCCTGACAGTCTAATTAAAGCTAGTTATTTGTATGAATAAATACACATGAAGATGTCTGGCAAGCTAAAGCAATCCTAGAGAAGAGGTTGGGGGTTCTGAGTAGTCATAGAAAGGCCCATCACCCCAATAGTAGAGGAAGAGGTGGTCTGGTGACATGGAGAAGAAGACTCCGGTCAGTCTCTGGATCTCCATCATTGGAAACATGGTGAGACAACAAATACAGTGGGATGGTGGGGGAGATGTTGGTGTCGGTGTGGAAATGGACAGAACACGGGATGATGACACTGAAAGAACAATACGGCTTCATTCTACGATATGTCAAGGAGAGAACCGTACAGGAGAGACTTTTTTCTCTAATTAATGTCAGTAGAAGATCCGGAGAAAGCCTGTTCTGACCACTGCACTCTGTACCCTGGGCAGTCTCTGACCATCTCCTGGAGCATGTCCACAGTCTCTAACTTTCTCTTGTATCATGTCTGCAATCTCTTACTTAAATACACTGCTAATAGTATTACAAAATTTCGATTCAGTGTACCGCTAGCAGGCATGATACAAGAGATCAATGCAGCCTCGCCAGTGCCTGTGGGATGCAGCCTACAAGTGCCTGTGGGATGCAGCCTCGCCAGTGCCTGTGGGATGCAGCCTACCAGTGCCTGTGAGATGCAGCCTACCAGTGCCTATCAGATGCAGCCTGCCTGTGCCCGGATCAGAGCGGCGATCTTCCTGTGTCATGGAGCTGGATTTGAATTGCCTGGGCCAAAGTAACAATGTCCCGCCTTTGGCTCCCCCAAGGTAGCACTTGAAACACTACGGTTACCAGTGCACTTGGCGGGCTTGGCATTTCCTAACTTCTTCCTATATTACTTGGCATCCCAGCTGGTGCTCATCCATGATTGGCTGTGCCCAGTTCCGACCGATGCCTGTACCTCCACGGAGGGGGCTATCGCGTCTTCCCTGGAAACCCTACATAATATTATCTACAGAGTCCGGGTCCCTGATCGCCCCGGCACCTCTCTACTTGCCACTTCCCTTTCCTCTATATCAGGGATATGCAATTAGCGGACCTCCAGCTGTTGCCAAACTACAAGTCCCATGAGGCATAGCGAGACTCTGACAGCATCAAGCATGACACCCAGAGGCAGAGGCATGATGGGACTTGTAGTTTGGCAACAGCTTGAGGTCCGCTCAATTGCTTATCCCTGCTCTATATTGTCACGAAAGTATCCAAACACACCTGGCTGAAATCTCCCAACAACCCCCTGTGGTTTAACCCTAATCTGCAGGAACTGTACTCTCTTCCTGATCCCAATTGCTGGTACTCCAAGGGGGTTAAATATGTATGCCACCTGTACAACGCTCAGGGCTTTAAATCTTTTTCTTAGCTATGTTTAGACTTCGATCTACCAAGATCGTACCTATTTTATTACAACCAGCTCAGGCACACTATTCATGCCCAGTTTGGCTCCCTGGACGATCCCACTAAACTTGTCTCCACCTACTATACAGCCGTAATGACTGACTCTAACCCCCCGGGTATCACAAAGCTCAGGTAAAGTGGACCTCTCTAGACATCTCCCTGGTAGACGAGGACTGGTCAGAATTTAGTGATACGTATAAAACTTTAGTTATTGCTTCCCAGCACCGCATCATACAGATCAAACGTTTTCATCAAACGGCCTCACTCCGGCTAGGTTACACAAGATGGGTCTCCTGCCCTTGGCTGCCTGTTTCCGTGGCTGTGGCCAGGAGGCCGATTTCTTACACTGCTTCTGGTCATGCCCGGTAGTCTGGCACTTCTGGGAGGAAGTGGGTGCTTTCATCTCATCAGCGCTAGGCCTCCCAAACATAATCCACCCCAAGAACTGCCTATTAGGCATTTTTGCTGAATTACACCTATCATCACATGCCAAGAGACTGCTCCGCATACTCCACTTCTATGTTAAAAAGCTATTTTACTGTCCTGGAAGGGCGCACAGACCTCTCTGAGGTCCCTCTGGATAAAACGTATTAATGATTCTATCCCACTGTACAAACGTACTTTTGAACTCAGGAAACGGAACAAAACCTTCCACAATATTGGGGGTAGATGGTTGGCTAGTCTGCTAACCCTCTCCCAGCACTGATTGTACTACTCTTGATTGACCATTGATGGGCCGTGCCCCAGGGATCTATGCCCTGGTAATACATCTGAACCTTTTACCATTGTGCCTACTTTATATCTTTGCACTGATATCTGTTTATTTTTCTATGTTTGAGCATATTGCCTACTGTTTATGACCAGATTGTCTGGTGGTATCGTTGTTGTTTTTTGTGTTTGTTTCTGTTTGTTGGTTTGTCTTAAATCCAATAAAAATATCTTTAAAAAAACAAAATAATGTCCGCCTCCAGTGATCACGTCACACTGATTCAATGTCCCGACATTGGATCAGTGTGTCGTCTATCACGGGAGGCGGGACCTTGTTACTGCGGCTCAAGCAATTCAGCTCCCTGACACAGGAAGATCACCACTCTGCAAGGAGAGGAGGGAGGGCAGGTCAGGACCTTGAGCCTTCAGGATGACAGCCCGCAATGGGCGGACCCCTGGAGGCACGGCCACCGCGTATGTGCAATTATCTGCACTTTTTTTTCTTTCGGCAATATGCTGAAAACACCATTTTGGGACGATATGTTTCGGCTGATTACATTTCGGAGCATCCCTAATTATAAATATACCTCTTAATAAAACCCCCATCCCGTATTATTGTATAATCTGTTATTATAAACGGAAAAGCTGAATTAGATTGGAAAAAAAAACACATTTCCAAAATGAAGAGAATGTTCCGGCCCCGTAAGTGGGGGAATGTTCTGACCCTGAAGGGGTTAATGTACGACTCCACACTATATATGTGTACATACCTCCCAACTTCCTGAGATGGGAATGAGGGACTTCTATTAGCAAAAGTATGTAGGCATAGGACACACCCCTTAACCACTTAACGCCCGCCGCACGACTATATACGTCCGCACAATGGCACGGACAGGCAGAAGGGCGTATATATACGTCCTTGCCTTCTAGCGGGTGGGGGGTCCGATCGGGGCCCCCTCCGCTGCGTGCGGGATCCCTCGGGGAGCGGTCCGGGACGACGGCACGGCTATTCGTTTCTAGCCGCCCCATCGCGATCGGTCCCCGGAGCTGAAGCACGGGGAGAGCCGTATGTAAACACGGCTTCCCCGTGCTTCAGTGTGGCGGCGTATCGATCGAGTGATCCCTTTTATTAGGGAGACTCGATCGATGACGTCCATCCTACATCCACACCCCCCTACAGTTGTAAAAACAAACACAGTGATCCCTAACTCCTACAGCGCCCCCTGTGTTTAACTCCCAAACTGCAACTGTCATTTTCACAATAAAGAATGCAATTTAAATTAATTTTTTGCTGTGAAAATGACAATGGTCCCAAAAATGTGTCAAAATTGTCTGAAGTGTCCGCCATAATGTCGCAGTCACAAAAAAAATCGCTGATCGCCGCCAATAGTAGTAAAAAAATAATAATTTATGAAAATGCAATAAAACTATCCCCTATTTTGTAAACGCTATAAATCTTGCGCAAACCAATCGATAAACGCTTATTGCGATTTTTTTTACCAAAAATAGGTAGAAGAATACGTATCGGCCTAAACTGAGGAAAAATAATTTTTTTATATATGTTTTTGGGGGATTTTTATTATAGCAAAAAGTAAAAAATATTGAATTTTTTTCAGAACTGTCGCTCTATTTTTGTTTATAGCGCAAAAAATAAAAACCGCAGAGGTGATCAAATACCACCAAAAGAAAGCTCTATTTGTGGGGGGAAAAGGACGCCAATTTTGTTTGGGAGCCACGTCGCACGACCGCGCAATTGTCTGTTAAAGCGACGCAGTCCCGAATCGCAAAACCTGGCCTGGGCATTTAGCTGCAAAATGGTCCGGGGCTTAAGTGGTTAATGGAGAAACATTTAAAAAATCGGTTAAAAAGTTAGAAATTGGATGGAAGGTTTAGCAACGGGAAAGACTTTTTGATAGATAAATAGTGCATTTTATATACATGTATATAGATCAGACCAACATGAGGGACACATGAGGAGGAAAGAGGGACTTTGTTGTGAATGAGGGACAGTCCCTCCAAATCAGGGACAGTTGGGAGGTATATGTGTGTATTATCATCTGCTGGAGATAAAAGACGTCACAGTGACTATGGAGGAAGAGGACGGACATGACGGGGTTACTGGGTGTAAATAGAAAATAAGATCTTATTACCTCCTCTGCTGCAAATTCCAGAGATGACTCCTCACTATTTCCTCCCGACTCACCTCTCACCCAAAACTTCCTGTCTGTTCCTGACATAATTTCCTGTCTTCCATAGACTTCCTGTCTCTATGGTAAAGTGAGAAGATCACCACCTTGTGGAGCTCAGAGGACCTGCAGCCCCGAGAAACGTCTCGTAGTGTGAACACGGCCTTGTGCTGTGTGTGTATGTACTGTATATCCTTATAGATGGGTCATCTCCACTCCCACCAAGGGGGAGAGAAATATATTACTGCCTAGTCCAGACTTTCTCAGCCAGGGTTCCTCCAAAGGGTTCTAGGGGTTCCTTGAGCAATGGACAATTTCTGTCTTTCAGTAACAACTGACATCAATGATCTGTAAGGAGGGTAGTCTTCCCACTGATGACATATAAGAGGGTCCTTCTCCCATTGGTCACCAATGTAAGGGACCACTACACTGACCACTGATATAAGGAGAAATTCCATCCAAACCGTGAGATTGGTCAGAGACTAATTGGTATCATTCTGGGCATTGCCAGACAAGGTCTTGGTGACAGAGTGAAGGGTGATGCTGCTCATACTATATGTGACCCTCATCTACATCATGGACATCTTCTTCAGCTTCTTTTTAAATGGCATATAAATTCTATAGAAGAGGTTGGGGGTCCTGAGTAGTCATAGAAAGGCCCAGCACCCCAATAGTAGAGGAAGAGGTGGTCTGGTGACATGGAGAAGAAGACTCCGGTCAATCTCTGGATCTCCATCATTGGAAACATGGTGAGACAACAAATACAGCGGGATGGTGGAGGAGATGTTGGTGTCGGTGTGGAAATGGACAGAACACGGGATGATGACACTGAAAGAACAATATGGCTTCATTCTACGATATGTCAAGGAGAGAACCGTACAGGAGAGACTTTTCTCTCTAATTAATGTCAGTAGAAGACCCCGACCTCTGTATATGATATACGCCTGACCCCTGTATATGATATACTCCTGACCTCTGTATATGATATACTCCTGACCACTGTATATGATATACTCCTGATCACTGTATATGATATACTCCTGACCCCTGTATATGATATACTCCTGACCACTGTATAAGATATACTCCTGACCTCTGTATAGGATATACTCCTGACCTCTGTATAGGATATACTCCTGACCTCTGTATATGATATACTCCTGACCACTGTATATGATATACTCCTGATCACTGTATATGATATACTCCTGACCTCTGTATATGATATACTCCTGACCACTGTATACGATATACTCCTGACCACTGTATATGATATACTCCTGATCACTGTATATGATATACTCCTGACCCCTGTATATGATATACTCCTGACCACTGTATATGATATATTCCTGACCTCTGTATATGATATACTCCTGACCCAGGGGTCAAGTCCTGGGGAAAAAAGTGTGGGAACTCTCACCCAAGATCCACTCCCCCACCAAAAAAAAAAAAATGATACGCTCATATGCATAATTACTAAACGGCAAGTTCTTTCTAAATCTAGCGATAACTCGCGGCAGACATCCGCAATGTCTCCTGGGAACAATGACAAAAGCTCCCAGGAGACATCGCGGCATTGAGGAAGTGACGGAATACCCGCACACTACCCGATGAATCCATATACAGAAAGCGGCCAGTAACATAAAGGATTACTAAGGTTCACCTGCCCCTGGCAGTGACTCGAGCTGGGCATCGCCGCTTAGTGAAGGATTGGCTCGGGCGGCTCGGCTGCTCTCGGCTGCTCTAGTCCTGCAAAGGGAACTGTGTTCCTGCTGTGAAAAAAGTGCAGGAACTCCGTTCCCATGCGTTCCCGCAGGACTTGAGCCCTGTCCTGACCCCTGTATATGATATACTCCTGACCACTGTATATGATATACTCCTGACCCCTGTATATGATATACTCCTGACCCCTGTATATGATATACTCCTGACCTCTGTATATGATATACTCCTGACCTCTGTATATGATATACTACTGACCTCTGTATATGATATACTCCCGACCACTGTATATGATATACTCCCGACCTCTGTATATAATATACTCCTGACCTCTGTATATGATATACTCCTGACCACTGTATATGATATACTCCTGACCACTGTATATGATATACTCCTGACCCCTGTACATGATATACTCCTGACCTCTGTATATGATATACTCCTGATCACTGTATATGATATACTCCTGACCTCTGTACATGATATACTCCTGACCCCTGTATATGATATACTCCTGACCCCTGTATATGATATACTCCTGACCACTGTACATGATATACTCCTGATCACTGTATATGATATACTCCTGACCCCTGTATATGATATACTCCTGACCCCTGTATATGATATACTCCTGATCACTGTATATGATATACTCCTGATCACTGTATATGATATACTCCTGACCCCTGTACATGATATACTCCTGACCCCTGTATATGATATACTCCTGACCCCTGTATATGATATACTCCTGACCACTGTACATGATATACTCCTGACCCCTGTATATGATATACTCCTGACCACTGTATATGATATACTCCTGACCACTGTATATGATATACTCCTGACCCCTGTATATGATATACTCCTGACCACTGTATATGATATACTCCTGACCACTGTATATGATATACTCCTGATCTCTGTATATGATATACTCCTGACCCCTGTATATGATATACTCCTGACCCCTGTATATGATGTACTCCTGACCCCTGTACATGATATACTCCTGACCCCTGTACATGATATACTCCTGACCCCTGTATATGATATACTCCTGACCCCTGTATATGATATACTCCTGACCACTGTATATGATATACTCCTGACCTCTGTATATGATATACTCCTGACCCCTGTATATGATGTACTCCTGACCTCTGTATACGATATACTCCTGACCTCTGTATATGATATACTCCTGATCACTGTATAAGATATACTCCTGACCCCTGTATATGATATACTCATGACCCCTGTATATGATATACTCCTGACCATTGTATATGATATACTCCTGATCCCTGTATATGATATATTCCTGACCTCTGTATATGATGTACTCCTGACCTCTGTATATGATATACTCTTGACCACTGCACTCTAGACCCATTATTCAGAGTTACCTTTAACCTGATGACCTACGAAGGCTTTTAACCACTTCCTACCCGGCCTATAGCAAAATGACAGCCGGGAAGTGGTTCAGTTATCCTGACTGCCCATTATATGATGTCCAGTAGGATAAGCCGCAAACTCGTGCCCTGCGGTGCACACAGTCCGGCGATCTCTGTTGTGGTGTGTCAATCTGACACACTGCAACACCGATCTCGATAAAGAGGCTCTGATGAAGGCTCTTTACCACATGATCAGCTGTGTCCAATCACAGCGTGAACAGGAAGAGCCGTTTATTGACTTCTCCTCACTCGCATCTGACAGTCGAGAGTAGAGGAGAGCCAATCGGCTGCTCTCCTGACAGGGGGGTCTGTGCTGATTGTTTATCAGTGCAGCCCCCCACCCAGGCTGCCTACAAAGGATGCCCACCAGGTATGCTACCCTGGATCACCTGGGATATGCCAATCAGTGCCCATTAGCAATGCCTGCCAGTGCCATCAGTGATGCATATCAGTGCCACTCCTATATACCCATCAGTGCAGCCTTTCAGTGCCCATCAGTGTTGCCTATCAGTGCCACCTATGAGTCCCATCAGTGCTGCATATCAGTGCCCATGGTCAGTGCCCACCAGTGCCATCTCATTGGTGCCGCCTCATCAGTGCCCATCAGTGAAGAAGAAAACGTATCCATTTACAAAATTTTATAACAGAAACAAAGAGAAATGTTTTGTTATTATTAATTCATTACGTTCCATTTGTTTAGAAGAGGCATTCGTTATTTCGGATAATTCGTTACTTAGGAAAAATTCATATTCATTACGTTCACTAACAGCTAAATTTGATGAGAAAATTCCGATACCGATAATTTGTTATTATTTCGGATTTTCGAATTTTGAATTTCCGGGTTTTCAAATTTATTCAAATGAATGGATGCCGATCATAACTAAAGACCCGAAAAACGAAGAAACAAATGAAAGGAAAACAAAGCAATGTTCGGTCAGTGCACATGTCTACAGCTTAGTAGATGATAAATTAGACAGATAACTGAGAAGCCGCAGATGTCACTCGCTAACAAGCTTTTAGATGTTTTACGAAGTTCCAAGGAATGTCTATACAAGAGGAAATCTATATGTTGTAAACGTCTAGAAGAGGCCACTTGGCATCCTGGCGTGAGTCGCTCCTTTCCCTGGTGAAATAAAAGGTTTGTTTTCCTGGAGTCCGTGTCCGGAGTCCATTCCTGGTTTCCCAGAACTCAAAGAGCCGTTTTGCTGCAACATTTATCTGGTGCATTGGCCGGGAAACCAGGTGTGACGGCTGTGACAGGTGACAACACCACCAGCAATTCTTCTCATTCCACCGACACACACAACTTTTTTTTTCTCTTCAATACATTTTTTTATTATAATTTTTACTTTTAAACAGATTACAGTCATAGAATCAGGAAATAGTAAAAAGGTAGAAATGCGAATGGTCAGGAAAATGAGTTGTCTGGAATGTGGAGGCGGAGTCGTACAATACACAACGTGTTCCATTATTATAACAAAGTATTGTAGAAAAGATCACACCATAGAAAATGGGGGAAAGGAGAAAATAAACCTGGATATTAAGGGGAAATTTGTGTACGAGGAACACCTTAACAATCACCACCATTTTATTCTCCAGGGCCTCTGATATCAGATAATAATGTTTGGTTGTTTTATCTAATCTTCAGGCCCAAAATGTGCAAAAACATCTGACAGTGAAAGGGTCAATGTGAGCTAGATGGGATCACTCTGCTGTGCTCACACATTAGAGCTCCCCCTAGCTGCAGCCTGGTAATAACATTGCTAGGAGGTCTATTCATTTATCTGCTCCATACTTCCAATCTTTATATAAACGTCTCCTGACATTTAGGGATCTATTCATAAAATATGTGCATAGCAATTCCCCCGGGGAAAGTCCATGTACATTCCTTCTGTGTGAATGGGGAAAAGATGAATGTTATTAGGATATTTGCTGTGCTGGTCGAACGGTTTCCATTCATTTACAATGGAAATGATTGCATTTGGCCACTAGATGGAGATTAATTCCTATGGTACTTAGCGCCATCTAATGGCCAAATGTGGTTGTGACGGTATCGGTATGATATCCCCGTCAACGTTCCCTTCTTCCCATAACGAAAATCACCCCAATATTCCACGAGGAGGGATATCCCTGGAGTCGCCCAGAAAGCCACACATGAGACCAGCTTACTGCTTGAACAACACAGACTTTAATGTTATAACACACACAGCTTATATGTCATTTCCAAAACTGTTACAATGACAAATCTCCGCCCCCCTCACACTGGGGCTTCCATACAGATGACTAGGTAGACACGACGGGGCCGATGCTGAAAACACATTTTCTTTAGACAATGACATCAATGACGCTGAGCACTAGCTGTACTGAATACATCAACCAGACCGCTCGACCCCGCATATAGAGAGATAATTACCACAATGAAGCAATCAGAATAATTAACACAAGCCACTTAAACCCAGCTCTCCTTCACACAACACAATAGATCAATTAACCTTTAGAAATAGTGAGGGGACATTAGCACGTCAATAACCTGTCAGAGGAATGAATCACATGAAATTCCTTTCTACCTCTACCCATGGCTAGCAGGGGGCAGTAAACTGAGACATATAGGCAAATGTATCACAATGGCCCCCCTTTTGCTCCCTGCTCCGGCAAACCCGGTTGGACCTTCCCTGGTCCAGTAGGGTTGACGGGTTCAGAGCTTTTAGTCCGAGGTTAACTCCGTTTGGCATGACTGACCTCCCTTGGCAACTGCTTCAGACTCAGGTATGTCACCGGGTCGTCAGATCACACGCCGGTCAGTCCCCAAGTCTTTGTGCGATCTGCAAAGTCACCAGAAGTCAGTGTGAAGACAGCGAATGGGTCTGTGCACCGCCGTCTAGGTGTCCCGCTATGGGAGGGGGCAGGTTATGGCTCTGAAGTGACAATCCCAGGAGATTCATAAAAAGAAAAAGTTATATTTGTTGAAATGCTGTAGCACTGGTGCTCAGAGTCGGGGGGGGGGGAGGGGAATCAGAGCCCCATAAGGTCAGCCACCCCCTGCTCCCTCCGCAGCCGCCGGTTCTCCTCTTTGAGCTTTTCCAGCTCCATCTCCAGTTCATGGAGCCTGGGGGGGTCAGCCCGCTGTGACCTCAGGTGGTTGTTCTCCTCCTCCATGCGGCTTATGCACTCCTCCAGCTCTATGTACTCACGGATCAGATCCTGCTTGCTCATGTCCTGCAGGCTCTCCACGTGGTCCTTCATCATCAGGAACTGGGTGGTGGTGTAAGGGGCCACCGGTGGGCCCTTGGCGAACATCTCGGCCCGCATCTGGGGCGCCCGCTGCGATTCCATCTCCTCCAGTCGCTTCTTCTCCTCCCAGGTCCGCTGGTTATATGACTTCCAGGACCTCTTCTTCTTGGAGGGTAGCTGGCGGTGCCTCTTTCTGCCCAGCTCCCTCCAAGGCCCCTCCGGCTCATGGCTGTCGCCCATGACCAGCTGACAATGGTGTTCCCTGTTGTCCGTAATAACAGATTGTACCATGAGGGCTTCGTAAGGGGTGCCCAATGGTTCTTCCTGACCCAGCTCCTGGGGATCCCAAGCTGAGTCTACACAATGGGCTGCTGCTGGTGGGCGGTACCCAGGTTGAGACCAATTTGACCTGGTGTTGTCATTCATGGGGCAATTATGCTTGAAGTGACCCAACTGTTTGCACCGGAAGCAGCGTTGTTCGTTGTCCTCCTGGCGTGGGTAGCGAGGGCTATATGTCATCGGTCTGTTAGGCGGTTGGTATCTAGCGGCTGGTGGGTGTGAGGGCGCCGTTGGTTGTGGGGGTTGTACCCGTGGTGTGACCTGGTTTGTCTTGCGAGTATCCGCATATTCATCCGCCAACTTCGCGGCCTCTGGTAGAGTCATGGGCCTGCGATCTCTCACCCAATCCTTGACGTCCGTCTGGATGTGATTGTAAAATTGCTCCAGGAGCATTAGTTGCAAAATGTCCTCTGCGGTGGTGGCCTGGCTGCTGTTAACCCAGTTAGAGGCCGACAGGGACAGCTGGCATGCCCATTCCGCGTAAGAGTCTTCCGTGGTTTTGCGTGAGTCCCTGAACTTCTGTCGGTGGGACTCTGGGGTTACTGCATAACGAGCCAGGAGCGCTTCTTTAACCCTGGCGTAGCTATGGATATCCTGATCTGGCACGGTCCGGAAAGCATCAGAAGCTTTGCCTGATAGTTTGCCTGACAATATTGCGACCCAGTCTCTTCTAGCTATTCGGTGCAGGTTACATTGTCGCTCAAAGTCTGCCAGGTAGTTATCAATCTCACAGTCCTTTTCATCAAAAGCTTTAAAAGCGCTAAACGGAATCTACCTTGCGTCTGCTGTGCTGTACTCACTGTTCGTAGAAGGTGCGGCTGCTTGTTGGACTGCTGCCAGTTTTAACTGTAGCTCTGCGTCCCTTATTTGTTTATCCTTCTGTAGTTCTGCGTCCCTTATTTCTTTAGCCTCCTGTAGCTCTGCGTCCCTTATTTGTTTATCCTTCTGTAGTTCTGCGTCTCTTATTTGTTTATCCTTCTGTAGCTCCGCGTCTCTTATTTCTTTAGCCTCCTGTAGCTCTGCGTCTCTTATTTCTTTAGCCTTCTTTAGCTCTGTGTTTACTAACATGTCCATCACTTTCAGCACCACATCTGGCGTTGGGTTCGGGCCGAACCACGCTAGCTTCTCTCTCATTAGCTTGTTGGTTGGTGACTCCTCCTGAATCACTGGTGTCTCCATCTTTTGTACTGCTGGCGTTGCTGCAATCACGTCCTCCTGGTCTATCTCCATTGATTCTGCTATGATGACCCGCTTGGTTTTGTTGCTAGCAATCCTTCCACGAACTTCCAGTAGTTCTTTCAGTGTATTTCTTTTAAGCAGGGTGTAGCAGCCTTCCATTCACTGTTCCCAGTGTCTGCTTGGAATCCGGGTGTAAAGGAGAGTAGAAGGGAAGATCCCGCCGCTGCCAACCAATTTGTGACGGTATCGGTATGATATCCCCGTCAACGTTCCCTTCTTCCCATAACGAAAATCACCCCAATATTCCACGAGGAGGGATATCCCTGGAGTCGCCCAGAAAGCCACACATGAGACCAGCTTACTGCTTGAACAACACAGACTTTAATGTTATAACACACACAGCTTATATGTCATTTCCAAAACTGTTACAATGACAAATCTCCGCCCCCCTCACACTGGGGCTTCCATACAGATGACTAGGTAGACACGACGGGGCCGATGCTGAAAACACATTTTCTTTAGACAATGACATCAATGACGCTGAGCACTAGCTGTACTGAATACATCAACCAGACCGCTCGACCCCGCATATAGAGAGATAATTACCACAATGAAGCAATCAGAATAATTAACACAAGCCACTTAAACCCAGCTCTCCTTCACACAACACAATAGATCAATTAACCTTTAGAAATAGTGAGGGGACATTAGCACGTCAATAACCTGTCAGAGGAATGAATCACATGAAATTCCTTTCTACCTCTACCCATGGCTAGCAGGGGGCAGTAAACTGAGACATATAGGCAAATGTATCACAGTGGTATTTTCTGTTTTAGGTCAATGGTCGGTATTAAAACCACAGTGACAGATTTTTGCCACTAGATGGAGCCGATGATCCAATATTTGTCATGATTGGAGGAACGCGTGTCACATTCATTCTACAATTTGTTTTATAATAGATCCCTAAATGTCTGTGAAATCTTCCACCACAAAATGTACTCAGCCAATGAGAGGGAATGACTCCATTTTTATTTTTATCCTGCTATCAATGGCCAACATGTCTTATTTTTTTATTTGAAAAAGTCATTTTTTTCCAAAAAAAGTGCGCTTGTAAGACCGCTGTGCAAATACGGTGTGATAAAAAGTACCGCAATGACCGCCATTTTATTCTCTATGGTGTTAGAAAAAAATATATATAATGTTTGGGGGGTTTTAACCACTTAAGCCCCGGACCAATATGCAGCCTAAAGACCCAAGGTGTTTTTACAGTTCGGGACTGCGTCGCTTTAACAGACAATTGCGCGGTCGTGCGACGTGGCTCCCAAACAAAATTGGCGTCCTTTTTTCCCCACAAATAGAGCTTTCTTTTGGTGGTATTTGATCACATCTGCGGTTTTTAGTTTTTGCGCTATAAACAAAAATAGAGCGACAATTTTGAAAAAAAAGCAATATTTTTTACTTTTTGCTGTAATAAATATCCCCCAAAAACATATATAAAAACATTTTTTTTCCTCAGTTTAGGCCGATACGTATTCTTCTACCTATTTTTAGTAAAAAAAAAATCGCAATAAGCGTTTATCGATTGGTTTGCGCAAAATTTATAGTGTTTACAAAATAGGGGATAGTTTTATTGCATTTTTATTTTTTATTTTTTTTTTACTACTAATGGCGGCGATCAGCAATTTTTTTCGTGACTGCGACATTATGGCGGACACTTCGGACAATTTTGACACATTTTTGGGACCATTGTCATTTTCACAGCAAAAAATGCATTTAAATTGCATTCTTTATTGTGAAAATGACAGTTGCAGTTTGGGAGTTAACCACAGGTGGCGCTGTAGGAGTTCGGGTGCACCTAGTGTGTGTTTACAACTGTTTGGGGGTGTGGCTGTAGGAATGACGTCATCGATCGTGTCTTCCCTATAAAGGGAATGACGCGATCGATGCGCCGCCATAGTGAAGGACGGGGAAGCCGTGTTTACACACGGCTCTCCCCGTTCTTCAGCTCCGGGGAGCGATCGCGACGGAGCGGCTATAAACAAATAGCCGCGCCGTGGTCCCGGATCGCTCCCCGAGCGGACCCGACCTCCGCATGTAGCGAGGGGGGTCCCGATCGGACCCCCCACCCGCTAATAGGCGAGGACGTACGTGTACGCCCATGTGCCTGTACGTGCCATATTGTGGACGTATATGTACATGCGGGGGTCGGGAACTGGTTAAGTAATTTTCTAGCAAAAAAAACTGTTTAATCTTGAAAGGAAAAAGTCTGAAAAACAGGCCCCGGTCCTTAAGTGGTTAATAATCAATTCCACTTCTATATCCCGGGGTGAAGGACATGAAACAAAAAACACAAGTACCATAGTGCTCTCTGCTTTAGAATTTATTATAAAAGCCCCCCCCCCCCCTAAAAAGTTGCACTTACAATAAAAACAGCAAGTATCAGATCACCAGCTCACTCACCGCCGATCGACATTCACATTAGATTTTATTAATGATTGATTGTAATATGTTTATAAAGTGATATAAGCTCATTAAATGTGGGAGGGGTAACTCGGCTCGTTGGTCTAGGGGTACGATTCTTGCTCGGGGTGCGAGAGGTCCCGTGTTCAAATCCTGGACAAGCCGTAGTTTTATATATTATTATTATTTTTTAGGATCGGTGTACAATTGATTTTTTATATATGTGATTGATTCATACATATTTATGTTTTCTATAATAATTTTTAATGAATGGACAACGAGGTCCTAATAAAGATAGAATTTGTCCCGGTAGATAAAGATATACATAGGAACATCTTTTCATTTTATTTTAGACTTGTTTTTTTATTGTATGTATATGGCGATACATCGCTCACTCATGTGGAGATTAGATTGTAACGGGACATTACCACAGAGCTCAGCGGTGTGATCGAGTGAGAGCGCCCTGCTGGTTTGCAGATTCAGGCGACACGCTCTCCAGCTCTATGAATGTGAGCTCTGTAGTCACAGGAAGAGGGCGTGTCCTCACAGACTGTGGTGATGCCTGAAGGGTTGCCTAGGCAACAGGCAGGTATATAAGGTTTCACCTCATTTGACCCACCCATCTACTGATGAAGGCCAATGAGAGGCCGACACGCGTTTAGAAGGGAGGAGCCCTATCTGTGATGTCAGGCGAAGCGCCGTGGGTCTAGATCGGCGGTGAATGAGCTGGTGATTTGATATTTGCTGTTTTTATTGTTATTTCTTGTAAGTAACTTTTTAGGGGACTCTAGCTATGACTAAGCACTAGTTTCAGTGCGAA
Organism: Rana temporaria; assembly: GCF_905171775.1. Lineage (NCBI taxonomy): Eukaryota > Metazoa > Chordata > Amphibia > Anura > Ranidae > Rana > Rana temporaria. The sequence continues at coordinate 424,225 of NW_024404443.1, forward strand.
ACGCGTCAGCAGTCGGGTTTTATTTTGCTGTGACTTGTAGTGCTGTCCTTCTTTTAATAAAGGCGACAATTTGTTCTGAGTGCGGCTGTCCAGAGACAGTTTTTGTTCCTGTGTAACTTTTTAGGGGGGTCTTTTATAATAAATTCAGAAGCAGAGAGCACTATGGTACTTGTGTTTTTTCTTTCATGTCCTTCCCCCTGGGATATAGAAGTGGAATTGATTATTAATAAGTGAATGGAGGAAGGTGGTGTTTGGAGACAATTTATACGTTGATTCCCCACACAGAGGTGCAGTCTGGAGACTGTAGGAATTACTACCATTGGTAAAGTGGACGGATCGTGATCGGACACGAGGAGTGATCTGTCTATGAGTTTTATACTCACCCTGGAGGTGAGCATGCATTTTAGCAGGTGGGGGTGCGCACTGAATATTGGATCCATTTAAATCGGATTTTTCACAGCGGTGACAGCTTTGGAAACCTTCATATGAACTGTTTTTTTATCATTTATTTCTTTTTTCATAAATAGTTTTATGGAATGTATAATTATTTGTTTCTATAAGATTTATAGATACGCAGCGCTGCACTATTTTCACACAATTAATACGCAGCTTCTACTTTTCAGAGGTGCAATATGCTTCTCTGTACAATCCGTGTTTTATTGATTGCATGGAATATTGGAATTTTCTGAGATTGTGGATTTGGGGTTTTCATGAGCTGGAAGCCACAATCATCACAATGATGACAAATCACGGCTTGAACCCTCTTGCTTTGAATGTAACGAGTCTCTCTCATATATTAGTCTCGCCTATTAGAAAAATAAATGAACTTTTGCATGATTTTCAAATTTTTCGAGTTTCACCCGTATATCAGGGTGTGCTTCTTCCCCACATGTCCAGCAACATTCACATACAAGACATTTCCCGCATTCACTAATACACCTCAAGGGTTGTGTGGGACCCCTGATGTACAGGAAGACAGGACTTCAGTGAGGAACATTTCCCTCACTCAGGACAGGGAAGTGGCTTCTTCTTTGTGTGAGACCTCCGATGTTTGGAAAGAGTGGACTTATGCATAAAACATTTCCCACACTCAGGACAGGAATACGGCTTCGCCCCCGTGTGAGATCTCTGATGTGTGGAAAGATTGGACTTCACTGAAAAACATTTCCCGCACTCAGGACAGGAAAAAGGCTTCTCCCCCGTGTGAGATCTCTGATGTGTGGAAAGATGGGACTTCACTGAAAAACATTTTCCGCACTCAGAACAGGAAAAAGGCTTCTCCCCCGTGTGTAATCTCTGATGTGTGGAAAGCTTGGACTCCATTGAAAAACATTTCCCGCAATCAGAACAGGAAAAAGGCTTCTCCCCCGTGTGAGATCTCCGATGTGTGGAAAGACTGGACTTCACTGAAAAACATTTTCCGCATTGAAAACAGGAAAAAGGCTTCTCCCCCGTGTGTGATCTCTGATGTGTGGAAAGACTGGACTTATATTCAAAACATTTCCCGCATTCAGAACATGAAAAAGGCTTCTCCCCCGTGTGTGATCTCTGATGTGTGGAAAGCTTGAACTTCATTGAAAAACATTTCCCGCACTCAGAACAGGAAAAAGGCTTCTGCCCTGTGTGTGATCTTTGATGTGTGGAAAGATAGGACTTCTGTAAAAAACATTTCCCACACTCAGAACAGGAAAAAGGCTTCTCCCCCGTGTGAGATCTCTGATGTCTGGAAAGCTTGGACTTCATTGAAAAACATTTCCCGCATTCAGGACAGGAAAAAGGCTTCTCCCCCGTGTGAGATCTCTGATGTGTGGAAAGACTGAACTGCTGTGAAAAACATTTCCCGCACTCAGGACAGGAATACGGCATCTCCCCCGTGTGAGATCTCTCATGTCTGTAAAGATGGGACTTCCGTAAAAAACATTTCCCGCACTCAGGACAGGAAAAAGGCTTCTCCCCCGTGTGAGATCTCTGATGTCTGTAAAGATGGGACTTCTGTGAAAAACATTTCCCGCATTCAGAACAGGAAAAAGGCTTCTCCCCCGTGTGAGATCTCTGATGTCTGTAAAGACTGGACTTCTCTGAAAAACATTTCCCGCACTCAGAACAGGAAAAAGGCTTCTCCCCCGTGTGAGATCTCTGATGTGTGGAAAGATTGGACTTCTGTGAAAAACATTTCCCGCACTCAGAACAGGAAAAAGGCTTCTCACCTGTGTGAGATTTTTTATGCGTATTAAGACTGCTTTTGCAACTGAAACACTTCCTGCACTCAAGACAGAAAAACTTCTTATCTGTTGGAAGGACGGCACCGTCCCGCACAGTCTGAGGTTCCTCAGGATAAGAGGAATACGATGGTCCGGCACCGTCCCGCACAGTCTGAGGTTCCTCAGGATAAGAGGAATACGATGGTCCGGCACCGTCCCGCACAGTCTGAGGTTCCTCAGGATAAGAGGAATACGATGGTCCAGCACCGTCCCGCACAGTCTGAGGTTCCTCAGGATAAGAGGAATACGATGATCCGACACCGTCCCGCACAGTCTGAGGTTCCTCAGGATAAGAGGAATACGTTGGTCCGGCACCGTCCCGCACAGTCTGAGGTTCCTCAGGATAAGAGGAATACGATGGTCCATCTACACTGTGTGGTGCCGGATGGACATTTGAGGTAGTCGGGTTTTCTCCTGGACTATACTGTGTGATGTCTTCATCTTCTACTTTACAGTCTGGAGACAAAGTGAGACAATCCTCTGAGGTTTTCCTCATCTCCCGTCCATCTTCTAAAATAGAAATACAAAGATTATTACTAGACATGAGCAGATTTGTTCCCCTAAACCAGGACTCCACCCACATCAGGAGGCTTTGTCTCTGAGGATCTTACAATCCCCCCCTCAAGGTAACTAGTAAATGGGTCCTCTGATCTCCTACCAGATCATTTCTTTATTCATTAACCTTAGTCAGAGAGTGAGGAAACAACGAGAACTGTCTTTTATAGGAGTGACAGTGATGAGGGGATTATAGGACGAGGGTCAGGAGTATGTAATGTACAACATAGAGAATATAGTGCAGGGGTCAGGAGTATGTAATGTACAACATAGAGTATATAGTGCCGGGGTCAGAACTCATGATATTGAAGTTCAGTAATCAGTGGTGGATGAAATGTTTACATGAGACAAGTTGCAGAGATCTCACACCGCTGCCTCCCATCTCCTGAGACTGCACTCAGTGACTTGGGTCTGAGACTATACAGACATATCCCTCCACCCGGCACAGCCAGCAAATAACAGAGCAAGTAACCCGGGAGAATTGTTCTGTCAGAGATCTCACTAGACCCGGGCATGGGGCAGAAGACCCAAGGTACATACCCCAGGTGTCTAGGTCAAGCAAACCCTATGGTGAAAATCAATTTTGTTGCCAGCTGAACCCCAGAATCTCCATAAATCCAGTCTAGAGACATAAATTGTGTCTGCAGCACAGAGAAGGAAGATTATCCGAGAGAAATACAGGAATACAGGATGGGGAACACAGCTCAGGAAAGTGACCAGGGGATTACAGGCTGATATCACCCAGTCCCCGCCCTACTCTGGACCAATCAGTGAGCAGTATGGGTGGAGGAATGGATTTAGTGTTAATGACCCACCTGTGCTGATCTCTGTAGGGGTGTCCTCCTCTATAAATGTCCCCGTTATTCCATCCTCCTCCATAGACTGCTGATCATCCCTCACATACGTCTCTTCTTTTTCTGATTTCACCTCAAATTCTATATCGATTGGATCTCCACTCTAAACCAAGAGAATGAGAGAGAATATCATCTGTAAGATATAAACTTACATACAAAATCCACACATCATCTCCACCAGTCCATGTTCTAGATGCTCCGCCCCACCGACCTTGTAACAGTGGGGGATGGTGTGACCTTCCTGTGTGGAATCCCGGGAATACAGAGGACAGGGACATCTCTCTGGTGGGTTCCTGGTATTAGGTGGCTCCATCATATCCTTGTGTCCTTCTGAAAACTCCTCCATCACTCCATACTCCTCATCCTCCTCTTTTACATCAATATTATCATCCCCGATGTTTCCACTCTGAAAATATAATAAAACACTCATTATAATAAACATGTTTGTGTATAAATCATAACTACCAATAATTGTTCCTCATCTACCTGATGATGGTGGGGGATGGTGTGACCTCCTCCATCACTCCATCCTCCTCTTTTATCTCTTCTTTAACCTCAACTTTAGGATCTCTTAGGTCTCCACTCTGAATATAGAATAAAAATGACATCAATTGTAACAATGCAGATAATGTACAGATCCTAATGATACTATCAGTGATTGTTCCTCATCTACCTGATGATGGTGGGGGATGGTGTGACCTTCCTGTGTGGAATCCCGGGAATACAGAGGACGGGGACATCTCTCTGGTGGGTTCCTGGTATTAGGTGGCTCCATCATATCCTTGTGTCCTTCTGATAATTCCTCCATCACTCCAAACTCCTCATCCTCCTCTTCTTTAACAAGGAAAGGTATACAAATATAAAAACACTATAAAGATACATAAAACAGATGCAGGAGCAATTGTATTCAGCTGGAAAATCATTTTTAATTTCAATCTGGACATTTTTTTTTTAAATTGCCCCCCTCCGGGTTCACAGTCTCATACCCCAAATTCCCGTCCCTTTCAGACTCCTATTGTGAGACTCGTCATAGTGTCTCTGGAGGGGCGCTGATCATTCCTGTGTAAAATCTTACAGAAATCTTCCCTAATCCCGACCTTTAATTATCATTTCATTCCCCCCACATACAATGTCTGGAACCGACATTTACTGACATCAATAACTCCCCTCGTGGTACAGACCATAAATTCCCTCATTGTAATATACGGGGTTATTCTACATGTAGCACTACCCCCGAGGAGCTGCTGGTTTGTTTTGGGTGGCATGTTACCTTGTGGCTCCTCCGCCGTCTAGAGGTATATGGTAAAAGTAGTAATAAGGGAATGTCCACGACAGGTGTCTTTTTCTGTGCTCTTTATTACCCAGCCGGGTAAAAACAATAAAACTTGTGGTGAAAAGTAGAGATTTAGCAGAAGGAGAAATAGCAGATTCAGGCGTAGCAATAAGGAAACAGTCCTGCTTCCACGTGTAACGTTTCTTTCGCCACTCCAGCCTGAGTGGGTATAGCGTACCTGGACAGGCCTCTCTCACTGACCTAGCAGCCAGAGTATCACTCAGAACTTAAAGGGGTTATAAAGGAAATATTTTTTTTCCCTAAATATCTTCCTTTACCTTAGTGCAGTCCTCCTTCACTTACCTCACCCTTTGATTTTGCTTTTAAATGTCCTTATTTCTTCTGAGAACTCCTCACTTCCTGTTCTTCTGTCTGTAACTACACACAGTAATGCCAGGTTTTCTCCCTGGTGTGGAGAAAGCCTCTTGAGGGGGTGAGCAGGAGTGTCAGGACACCCACTAACACACAGCTCCTTTCTCTATCTGCAAAGTAGAGAGTGTCCTGACTTGCCTGCTCTCCCCCTCCCCCCTCAAGAGGCTTTCTCCACACCAGGGAGAAAGCCTCGCATTACGGTGTGGAGTTACAGACAGAAGAACAGGAAGTGAGGATTTCTCAGAAGAAATAAGGACATTTAAAAGCAAAATGGAAGGATGAAGTAAGTGAAGGAGGACTGCACTAAGGTAAAGGAATCTATTTAGGGAAAGAAATGTTTCCTTTACAACCCCTTTAACCCCTTCCTTACCGGCACATTGTAAAATGACGCCGGCAGGAACCCTCCCTGGATCCCGGTGGACAACATATGACGTCCTTTGTTCCCGGCAATCTAGGGTGCGTGCGCACACCCGTGGCACCGCTCGTAAAAAAAAAAAAAACGCAGATCGCCGCCATTACTAGTAAAAAAAATAATAAAATAAAAATGCCATAAATCTATCACCTATTTTGTAGACACTATAACTTTTGCGCAAACGATTATTGCGATTTTTTTTACCAAAAATATGTAGAAGAATACATATCGGCCTAAACTGAGGAAAAAAAATTTGTGATATTTATTAAATAAAAAAAATTGTCGCTCTTCTTTTGTTTATAGCGCAAAAAATAAAAACCGCAGAGGTGATCAAATACCACCAAAAGAAAGCTCTATTTGTGGGGGGAAAAAACAAAGATTTAGTTTGGGTACAGTGTTGCATGACCACGCAATTGTCATTCAAAATGCAACAGCGCTGAAAACTAAAAATTGGTCTGGGCAGGAAGGGGGTGAAAATGCCCTGTATGGAACGGGTTAAGGGAAAAGTCTCTGCCACAGACCCTCCTTAGAATTGAGATAGCGGAGATAATCCTCCTCAATAGACTTTACACCTGGATCTCCTTCAGGTAGTTTGCAGTTAGGTTACCGACTGATAGGTGATCGACGTCCAGCCTTTTAGTACCCGGTTACCTTGATCCCTGGTGGATGGTCGAGACCCTGTTGGATTGCCAGCCTCTCTTGGCTCTCCTCAAGCCGGACACCCCACCGAACAGCTTCCTCTCAAAGGAACAACGCTTGGGATCTTCTCAAGATTGGGGACCCAGTCGATCACTGGGGCCCGGCCAAAGCTCAAACATTCCGGACCAACGTGGTCCCAAAACCAGGAACACCGTGTGGCATGCGCACCAAGGCCTGGCACCGTGACATGGTCACCCTAAAGGTGGGTGCCACGCTGGAAGAAGACCCAGATTAATGGCATCTGTCTCACGAATACCTTCCCCCAGCATGCACAGCGAGGAAAACTCCCTCCTCGACTCCACTGCTGCCACCTGTTATCCTGGGGTGAGCTCAGGACCCCAGAAACGACAGAATGAGCCCACAGCACAGCCAAGCTGAGACAGAGACCCACATTTGAACAAATCAGCCTGGTCAGAGGTAACCAACTCTCTGACCCCCTCTAAATTTAAACTAGCACCGATTCTTAGAAATAACCAGGCGCTACACACATTTCCACACTATATATGTGTGTATCATCACCTGCTGGAGATAAAAGACGTCACAGTGACTATGGAGGAAGAGGACGGACATGACGGGGTTACTGGGTGTAAATAGAAGATAAGATCTTATTACCTCCTCTGCTACCGATTCCAGCGATGTCTTCTCACTACTTCCTCCCGACTCACCTCTCACCCGGAACTTCCTGTCTGTAACTAAACATCACTTCCTGTCTCTATGATATAAGTGAGATCACCACCTTGTGGAGGTCAGGGGAAGTGCAGCCCAGAGAAACATCTCGTAGTGTGAACACGGCCTTGTGCTGTGTGTGTATGTATTGTATATCCTTATAGATGGGTCATCTCCACTCCCACCAAGGGGGAGAGAAATATATTACTGCTCGGGGGAGGGGGGGAGACATTTTGGCCCCTTTGATTTGGCAGTAAAATTGATGTGAGATTTAGTCATGTAGAACATCTGTTATATGGATACAAAGAACCCCAGCCGAGAGTAAAGGGTGGAAATGGCTCCTGATCCCCAGATTTGGGCAATTATGTCACCAATATAAATAGAAAAAAACCTGCGCTATGTGTAACAACTCAAATACCTCCAGAAATAACTTCTACCGGACTGCTGCTGTAACAAAGGTAAGTCTTCCCTTTATCACCTAGAAGAGCATTATGTGTCACAGCGCTGTCCTATTGTGTGTGCCGCCCATCAATTATCACACATACACTAAAATATGTGGAGACATTCATATATAAAGTGCTAGGGGCCCCAATAATATTCTCTGCAGATCTACTGCCTCCACTTTACACCGACTTCATTCATCTTATGGTGTTTATCAATAAACAAAGTAATCTGATCCATGTGCAAATTCATATACAACATAAAGAGCTTTGTACTCAGGATGATGTTCCCTGCAGATCCACTGCTTCCACTTTACACCTACTTATTTAATCTTATAATGTTTGCTGCTTTATTAAAAAAATTCAAAACCTGTGTAAATTCATGTAATCATACAATATTTTGTTCTCAATATAGTGTTCTCTGCAAGTCCACTGCTTCCACGTTGCATCTATTTCACTTAACTTATTAAAAAAAAGTCCACAAATCACTGAAACGTTGATAAGGTGTGAAAGTTCTCGGTGCTCCAAACTGTGCCAGCTGTAGTGTAGCCACGCCTTCTTCCACCTCTTACACACGTGATGGTGAGGGCTGTCAAAGATCGATTTCCTTTCAAAACAGGAGAAGCTTGCAATGATTTGCTGGCCCAAACCCTTGTAACAAGGAGAGAGACACACACACACACACACACACACACACACACACACACACACACACACACACACACACACACACACACACACACACACACACACACACACACACACACACACACACACACACACACACACACACACACACACCTCTCTTGCTTGTTAAAATGGAGAAAAGGGGCTGAGCTCCAGCCAGGCATCAGCTTTAATAGCCTCATGACATCACAGGGCATACAATTGATTGGTTCACATAAAACAGACACACCCACCAATCCTCCCACTCACCCTCGGACCCACCCATTCACCCTCCCCTCCTGTGAGCACATGTCCATGTCTTTGTCCAAAAATGAATACACAGGATTTCCCGGACAGCTTTGCAAGGATCTGACCATGTATGGTTCCTGAGTAAATAGGCATGAACAGTTCTTTTGTTACGAGGTACAAAGTTCCTTCTGCCATTCAAAAGACAAGGGTTTCCTTTCACAAGTACAAAACAGTTCCCGAGAGTATGTAGAAGGGGGATGGGGAGGCTTGAACACATCTGTTCTTGAAAAAAGTCATTTTGTATAATGCTGGATTCATAACTTTAAAAAACATTATATATCATTCCTGATATAAACCTTTGTTGTGATACATATATTTCACACATGCATATAATTAATATAAAATCCAATATAACTTCATAAAAAGATATAAGAAAAAAAAGAAATTAAGATAATATAAAAAGGATAAGACATTTCTGTTGTTCTAATAACTAAAATTAAACTTAACTCAAAAATAGGCATATTATTATAATCTATCACAGGGCGCCCCCTTATTGGTGCTTCCCCACTCACCAGAGCAATATGACTCCCAGCTTTTCATCTACCAGAGTCACCAACATCCTTCACACTCTCCTCACCTCCGATGGATCCTCCTCGCTCACTCCTGCAAGTCTGCTGCGGTTTCTGTCAGTCTCCCTCCTAGACTCGGCTTCCTCCTCCGACCGCTGTTCCAGCAGGAGCTCCGCCTCTTCATACACACTCAGGAGCTCCGCCTCTTCATACACACTCAGGGCTCCGCCTCTTCATACATACTCAGAGCTCCGCCCTTTCCTTACACACTCAGAGCTCCGCCCCTTCATACACACTCAGGAGCTTTTTACATTATCATGAAATTGTTGTTACTGAAAGACAGAAATTGATCAATTCTGAAGGAACCCCTAGAACCCTTTGGAGGAACCCTGGCTGATTAAGGCTGGACTAGTCAGTAATATATTTCTATCCCCCTTGGTGGGAGTGGAGATGACCCATCTATAAGGATATACAATACATACACACACAGCACAAGGCCACTTCAATATATTTCTCAGGACTGCAGTTCCTCTGAGCTCCACAAGATGGTGATCTCACTTCTATCAGGAAGACAGACAGGAAGTGATGTCAGGTACAGACAGGAAGTTTCGGGTGAGAGGTGAGTCGGGAGGAAGTAGAGAGGAGACATTGCTGGAAGA